>NW_017306569.1:384940-451586 GCF_000935625.1 Nanorana parkeri
ACACTTATACTTAACCTCAAAATACAGGGTCGGATACCATTAGCTGAGAAGAACCGAGAAAGTCTAGTGAGATGCTATCGGACCATTGCCAAACAGGTAAGGGGAGATGAGGAGACACAAGAGCTCCAGAATACTTAACAGAGTCCCGGACCCTCACGGTTTTGACCGTGATTGGGTTCCGCAAACCTTTGGAACCTATCTTTCGGATGTAACCACAGCAGATTGTCAACTCTAATGGCTCCACTGCTTCTAAACTCATCCAAAGGGACACCTCAGGAGTAGCATGATATTTAGTCAAGTAAGTTGTGCAACAACATAATACTTCTGAAAGTAGGGATACCTAGCCCTTCCTAAAATAAATGTATTTTAAAATGTAACTTGTGTAAATACTTAAATATGACTTCATTGCAGCCTCTTGTAACCATTTCATGACCAGGGGTCATTGATGCCTAGATCTCCAGGCCCAATTTAGCAGTGTCAGCAGGCATCAGTTAACTTGATAATAACTCTGTGACTAATTTGAAGGCTTTTATATTGTATACTGTTTTAATAATAAAAACCCTGTTCTGTTTTTTTTATTATAGGCTGGCAATTGCACAAAAATGTAAAACATTAATATTTAAAATGTTTCTCTTTTTTAATTAAGGTAACAATGTAACTGTATGTGACAATTACACTATTAAATAGGTGGCACTGCAGCCTAAAGGTGGCAAGCTGAAGGCTTATTTTGTCATTGCTGCCTCCAGCCTGCATGTATTTACTATCTCATAGCTGACATAGTGATCACATGATCAGGAGTCACGCTGACTGAATCCCAGTCGTTAGTGTGGACCCAAGCTGTCACTGACAACCAGGATTAAAAGCAGCCAGCCACGCAAAGTGTCAGCTTGTGGCTCTAAAGGAGGAAATATTTACTTTTTCCGCAGCCCGCAGAGTGATTTCCACTCACCTCATAGTTCTAGCCGACCTGTGACAATGAGACTGTCACAGGTCGGCTCAGTAGATCGGGAGGTGAGCGAACACATACCGGGTTCGCTCACCTCTCGATCCTGTCACGGCTCTCTGCCGTGACAGGGGGAGGGGCTGGATTCCCCCCTCCCCGCTCCGATCCGCCAGCGCTGACTGGCGGAACGGACGGGGGAGGGGGCGGGTACAGCTGGCTCTGCCTCTAGATAGGCAGAGCCAGCTGTCACTCACGCAGCTGGGCGGATCCCGTCATCTAAGTCGGGATCCGCTCCGGCTGCGGCGTCTCAGTATACCGCGAGCTACAGCTCGCGGTATACTGAGCTTAGGGTAACGGGAGGACGCTAGTTTGTGTCCTCACGTTACCCTAAGGAGAACTATGGGGAAAAACACTGACCCCATAGTTCTCCTTTAATATAATACTGTAGGAGGGAAGGGGTTAATTCCCTGTACAGTAGTACTGGGGCAGGAAGCAACAGCACAAGAAGCTAGTCAAGTGCCCTGCACTGTACATGTGCTGACAAGAGGAGAGTGCAGATAGATGACATTATTGCTTTGTTGCTGCTCCTTCACTACTCAGTCACAGGCTGGGGGCAGGGATGTAACCTATCTGTGTTGCTAAACTGCAGCAGAGAGAAGTTAGATTACCAGGCTAGTGTATCATCTTTCAGGACTGGACTGTGCTGTACACAGTTATGTCAGTGAACAGTTTAAACACACCTGCAGGAAGGAAGAGCAGAATGATGACATCATCAGTGTACTGTCTCTTCTTTACTGTTCAATAAAAGGCCAGGGGCAGCTAAATGACCATCCAAGTGAATTTTCTGATTTAGTACATTTGCAGTGTTTGCTGGCTGCATCAGGGGAACACTGTTGCCTAGTATTGATCTTTAAAGGGAACCTTCACCCTCCCCATCCACTTTTCTTCATTCTACCCCTACCATGCTTCTTTTTCCAGAATCAGTCAATCTTTTAAAAAATGTTAATACCTTTTTTTTGGGGGGGGGGAACGTATTCAGTTACCCCCAGCTTCTCAGGATGTCACGCATCCCAGGAGGCCTTGGGGTACTCTACAGCATATGCACTATGGGGTGTCATCAGGGGTCTGCCTGCCTCTTCATTGTTCTGGCTAAAGTAGGGGGTCAGCCAGCCCCCTAATGATGTCAGAGAAGAAGATGTTGACATAAGACTTGGTGATCAGCAGTGAATAGGCTGGATCCCTACAGAACTCCTCTGGATTCACTTGTCATTTGAGTATGCTTCTTGAAAAGAAGGTAAAAGGGGGAGAAAACTTTGGGGGGAGTGAAGTTCCTCTTTAAGTTAATTAATGTGTTGCTGTAACATGGCAAGGCAAATTGGAAGAAATGATTCACCTTTATAGTCATAAACTTTAATATGATGGCTGGTTTTTATGAAGAACATTAAATCCATAAAGCAATCTCTCCTGACATCAAACCCAAAAGACCCTAGGCCCTTAAACACAATCTATACAAGTGATTTGGAAGATACAGCCAATTCCATGGTAGAGTTATAACAGTGGTAATTACAACATATCATATGTTTCCAAAACAGCCTTGTTAGTTGCTTCCTAGTTGAAAATAGAAATACCAGAGTTCTGGTACCATAAATGATCAAGCCAAGTCATGCTTGTACATTATTTTGGCCTTAATAATACAATCAATGGCGTTTCTTACCTAGTTTGATGGGCAGGAGCTGTGGTTGTTTGTAAGGATTCCTGAATGCCAAACTGAATTTCAAAATGAGTCAGCTGTTCTTCCTCAGTTTCATCCATTCTGATGTAAAAGAAAACATTAAAAAAATATTATCTTAAAAGGAAAGGCCGAGTATCATAAAAAATATTTACTCTATATGTACAACACCTGTGACAATCATCAAAACTTTGACTATGCACTAACAAAATCCCATATTGAATAATGTGTGTTTGGCATTGATGTTATAGATGAAATAATGAGTGTAATAACTTTTATTAAGCTGATTCAAGCCTTGTGGTGAATTGAAGAATCAAATGGATTCCATTCAAAGTAATGAGAAATGCCAACTGTACAGTTGTCAACAGAACAGAAGGTGAGGGGAAGTCTTCCAATGGGGACACGTGCTCTGGTGATGATTGTCTAACAGGGGATTTCACTCTGTGGAGAGTTCCTTTTACTTGCTGTTGTGTCTCCTGGACAGAAAGTGAAAGGAAATATGCCCACAGGGACACACATCGCAAGAAATATTACACTATTAAATAGACCAATGCTGCCACCACCCTGCTTCACCGTGGGAATGGTTGAATACACCAACAGAAAAATTGACAGGATTTTATTTTATTCCCTATTTTAGCCTAAACTAAGAAAACATTTTAGCTATAGATACTCATTTTCAATGGAGAACAAGAACAGGAACAGGGACTAAAACTTTATTGCTAAATAGTTTTTATTTTTGGTGCTGGTATTTATTTATTTTAAACGTCTTTCAGTGCACAATTAAGGGTCTCAGTGGGCTGCTATAGCAGCAATTTATCCCCCCCCCCCATATCTGCTGGATGGGTGAGTATTAATGTAGCAGGAGCCCGCCTGCTCAAAGCCCCCTTGCTATGAGGTGCCAGGTCATATGCCTGGTGTGCCCCAGTTTTATATTTGAGGCTGGGAGTTAGACATTTTTAGTATTAAAACACTGAAGGTAAAATACAAAGAAACCGAGCTTTCAATGGTCTGAACCGTGCAGAATGGATTGTAGGACAAGAACAGGTGGGCAGTTGTCCCTACAGACTTAAATGATTTGCTCATCTCT
Organism: Nanorana parkeri; assembly: GCF_000935625.1. Taxonomy (NCBI): domain Eukaryota; kingdom Metazoa; phylum Chordata; class Amphibia; order Anura; family Dicroglossidae; genus Nanorana; species Nanorana parkeri. Next base: position 388,700 of record NW_017306569.1, read on the forward strand.
AAATGTAACCTAAAGTAACATTAGTTTCAACAGCTGTTGCTTTACATACCATAGCTCTATAATATATTGGACATGACATCATACCCAACCCCCATATCAGGTAATGTGAGAAAACACTTCTGTGCTATGAGTAGAAATTCAAACTGGAAACTAACATCATTTGTTTAACTGTAGCATCTTCCTTAAATAACACACCTTCTTCAGTGTTGTGCAGTTCATTCAACAGCCACCTCAAGACAATACTGTCATATCAAGTTATCCCCATCTGTAATCCTATATGTCAAAGAGAGAACAATGGCTATACATATGGAGAATAAATATTTTAGCACAGCACTATATAATATTCAGTACACTGTTACAAGCCGGTCAGTGAAGAGTTACCAGCTCAGGCCTTCCACGATGACACAGCGGTGGAGAAATACCAATGGATAACATAGGGAGTAACCCCAGATAACCAACACAACTGCTATAACTAATATGGATCAAAATGTAATGACAACTCCAATCCTACGAGGAAGCCTTGAAAATGACTTTTGATTTACTCACCTCTTGCAGTCCTCATCTGAACATGGCTACACAGAGGCCTTCACAAGAACAGCCGCCTGCAAAACACAGTGACACGCTCTCTAAAATTAAACATGAAGCACACTGTTAAATATAGATCTGACCTTGTGAAACAGTACACCAAGCACACATACACACACTTATAGGAAAGAACTACATGCACATGATTTCATATAATCTTGTTTAGCTTACTACAATGCATTGATATACTTAGGTTTATTACTAATTTAGTTCGGGGACATAAAAATATAAATAGATATGATACAATAATAAATGTGATAAAGATTAATAAAGCCCAGCTCTGGGCAAAAACAAGTACCCCCCTCCTACCCTCCTCTAGCTTACTACAATACATTGATATACATACTGTAGGTGTAATTGTAATTCAGTTCAGGGCTATAAAAATACTGTATATATAAATATAATACAATAATAAAGATATTTATATTTTATTAAAGTCCAGCTCTGGGCCATCCTATAGCTGATCACTGGTATAGAAAAAACCCCAGATTTAAACGACTTTATTACTTACCTAAACTGAGGTTACATGACTTTTAGGTCCCAAGCCTTCTCTTCTGTTCACATCTGGAAGGGACTTTTCTCCAGTGTCTAAATCACTGCATGTGCGACTTGGACACTTCCTTTTGGTGGCAGCAGTACTTCCAGTGGCAGGGCCCTTTCACATCAGCTTTAGAGGCATGGGGGTGGTGAAGAGACCGGTCCCTAAACAGAATGAGTGGGGAGAACAAGCGGGGGAAAATGTCAGGTCCCTAGGACCGAACTTTGCTGACAAAGGTTATTGTATGAGACTTCAGAATGTGGAGTGGGTTAGGAAGATGTTTTGTGAACACCACAGCTGATATAGTTAGATTTTTGTCCAGAGTTGGGCTTTAATAATAATTGCAATTTCTTGATGCTGTAAGCTTTTACTACAGGGAGCTTGCCAGGAAGAAAACATGAAACCTGCCATTGCTGCATTGGTTTATACGGTGCATCCTCATGTTTTACTCACTACTTAGTTGATCAAGCAAACAACCAGTGAAGTGTCAGGACACCTGGTAGGCATGTACTTGTTCCAGGTCACTGACTCAATAGGTAGTGAAGGAAAGATTGAGGATAACTGCCTCAAATCTGTATCTTGAAAAACAAAACAACAATGGCAGCTCCTATATTTCTGTCCTGACATGCCCCCTTTAAAATGCACTTTATAAAGAATTACTTAGAATATAAAGACACATTGTCACTAACCTAAAGGAGAACTCTGTTACCACTGTTTAGATGTAAACTGGCCACCTGTAGGGAAGCAGTGGTCTCTCTGCAGAGGTCCAATGAGCCCCCTTCTGATTCAAAGCTAGAGTTCTTCAATTAGCAGGGTGCAGGAGCTTTATTAATGACAGGGCTAAAGGTCTGACTTAAGTCAGAGCTATAGGTCTCCACACAGAGAGTAAGGTCCCTTTTACACGGGCAGTCCTCTTGTCAGTTTTTTAGGCGGACCCGATCGGATGCCCAATACTAGTCTATGGGCAGCCGTGTGTAAACAGACAGGTGTCCATTTACACCCAGTTACCCCTGACTTTGTCCAGGTCTTGAAAAAAAAATGAAACAATGTTCCATTTCGACAGACCTAATTGTGCCAGATCGGGGGTAATCTGATGTAAACGGACACATATCCATTTACATCAGATTCCCCATAGACCAACATGGGGCCCAGTCATTTCAGCTTTTCACTACATCCTAAGATGGAGGACAAAAATGGACAGACACAGATGTCCGATCTGTACCTGTCTGATCAGGAGGAAAGCCATGCAATCCCCTCTTAATCAACCTGTGTGAAAAGGGCTTCAAGGTCCTTCTCTGCAGCATGTTGGCAGGGGTCAAGCTTTTCTACTCAGGTTTTGGCTGCTTTCTAAAGAAAACTAATTTGTCTGTCAGTTTTTTAGCTGGATCTGTTTGGAAGCCCAATGTTAATCTATGAGCAGCCGGATGTAAACGGATGTGCATCTGTTTACATCTGATTACCCCTGAATTCAACCAGGTCTGGAAAACCAAACTGGCAGATGCCCGTAGTAAAGGGGCCTTAGATATTGAACATCTTTTGTTTTGATGCACCTGGGATGTATTTAGCTGATTTAAACTAAAAGTTAAGTTGGGCTTTAATCACATGATACAGCAAAAGCACATAAATTAAAAACAAAAGAGAATAACAGAAATATGCATCTTTGTCAATATTTATTGGTATATGTTTAAATATGTAACTCATTGAAAGCATATCACAATTAGATAACCCCCCAGAGATACATTAAATATGTCTCCTGAAGAGGGGTAATGATTCTCTCCTTTCTCTAAATATAGCAGTCAGCGGATCTCCTATCTTATATTCCAGTGTTACTCAGCCTTCTTTGTCTTGTGTATCATGTACACGGTGTGCATTTCACCATTGATCTGTACTCACCTAGCACAACATGCTTCAGCCTCCGTTCATACTTGTGCGCCTGCATTTTCATCGGTTATTTAGCGTGTTTTTATGCGTTTCAATGCGGATTTCATGCATTCTGCTTTTTTGTTTTGGCCAACAAAGATGTCATTAAGTATAGGTTGCTAGTCGGTGGGGGCTTGTTGTCATGTGCTAAAACATTGCATGCCTTTTTCATGCACTCCCGCTAAAGTCTATGGGGCTTAAAATGCACCATGTTCCAAAGGAATGAGCCCCACATAGAATAACATCATTCCTTTTGCCGTGCATTGTTGTGCAATGGCAAAAGTGCTTCAAACTGCACAGGTATGAATGGGGATGGCATCAATGTTAGGAAGAGTCGGTAATACACAGCACTTGCCTACGACTGCCAATCTAGCTCACCTTGGGGAACACACAACCCCTGAATGTGCCTCAAGTTGGAGAAGATCAGCAGCAAAGCAGAGTGCCATAAGCATTGGTGCAAGGCTGTAGGTAGGAGGCAGTAATGTAGATTCCTTCAGCCCTTGCCTTTGGCATTACAACACAGAATGCTGCCTCTTGTCCATCCCCAAGGCTACATTCACACTTGTCACTTGAGTTTTTGTTCTCTGTATGCAGAAGAAAATCTGTCAGACTAGATGCTCTGGTTATGCTTCTTGACGCTTTAAATGATGTGCATGCACATGCATTTAGATGCATCTGGTACCAAATCCTAGCATCAAAATGCATTACATATATTCATGTGCATTTTGAAGTTCAAATTGGTTCCTAGATGCACCTGACTTCTATTTTCTGAAAACACGCAAAAACTGACTGCAGATAAAAGCACCTAGAGGCAATGTGTAAAGTTATACCCATTGGAATTCATTAGATGCATATATATATATTCGTTTAGAAGAGTTTTTTTAATTGTATATCAAAGCATCTAATTGCACATGGCTGCGATTGGCTTGCTTTTGAGCTGCTTCTGTGTTGCTTCCAAGTTTTCCTTTCATCTTCCTCCTGAGATCCTTTATGTCCTCAGCTTTCTCAAGTTGCTTCTGTGCTCACATTGACCTGTATTGGGAAAGAAAAGCAATTAAAGGCCATAAATGGTCATTTTGAATTATATTAGAACTATTATCATTTCACATTCATCCTTCTCTGTCTACATTGTGCTGGTCATATACAAACATATCTGTATTACTTAATTTTAATTAGATGATTTATTGATGATCGTTTTCATTAATTAATCTGACAAACATATCTATTTAAATAAGAAAACAAGGTGAATGAACACAACTCTCAATGAAGTGACAGAGCGAGAGATTCCATTTATCATATCTGAAATCCGAAGTTCCGTGTACTACGTAAATATTACGTCTGCACGATTACTCCAGGCTTGAACGCTCTCTCGGCGATCGGTTGCTCCAGTCTGGATTGAGGCTCGTCTTACCCGGCGTGCTTAGCGGGACAGCCATGGCCGGCGTACTGAAGAAGGTGAGCGCTGAGAGGTCACCCGGGCGATCGGCACCTGACGGGGACGGGAAAGCCATGTGTCATTGTGCTGGGCTCAGTCCCTGGTTGTGGAGGTGGCCCCAGGGTGTAGTATGTTAGTGTAGCTCAGCTCTGGATGACAGGTCGTACTCGTCACACGTCTAGGCTTCACATTTGATCCCGGACTCTGGAGTGTAAAAGGGAATCTCGTTGGGCTGATCAGGATTGGGCTGATCAGGATATGTGATCCCATAGTAGAACCTAAATTCGAACACTCCATGAACTTACATGGGGGAATTTATCAAAACGGGAGCAGTTGCCCATAGCAACCAATCGGCTTCAGTTTGTTCAGTTAAGCTTTGGAAATGAAAGATAGAAGCTGATTGGTTGCCGTGTACAGCTGCTCCAGTTTTGATAACCACCTTTGACTTGGTGTTTGCAAGTGGTTGGTCATGTCCCGTGCCGGACCTGTCTTCATGTGACTGTGAGGGGCTTTGCTGGAACACTGAAGAGATAAAGTAGGTGGCAAGCATATCCATCTTATATTATAGAATGTACAGGCATTTGTAGCTTGAATATTTCATTCTGATTACAGGTTCACTTGAGACAAAACATCAGTCTTTGTTACATGGGGCTGCATGTCATCATTCTTATGGGCCTCTGTAACTTGTCAGATTAATTGTGTGTGTATATATGTGTGATATAGATAGATAGAGATATAGATAGATCTATATACACACAATTATTATTTTTTCCTGTACAGTCTTTTAGGGCTGCAACAACTAATCAACATAATCGATTATAATCGATTATTGAAAAAGTTGTCAACTTTTTCAATAATCGATTAATCGGCTTCCGATCAGTTGGCCCTGTTTACGGCTCCACACACGCTGTGCGCCGCACCTCCTCCCCAACTCACGCTCACCGCTGCCAAACCCGCCCACATCCACGCTCTACACGCCGCACCTCCTTCCCGCCTCACACTCATCGCCTGCCCACATTCACGATCGTCATAGGGACGCGGGGAGATGTAGTAAGGAGGAGCAGGTGTGGGGGGATGACAGCCGCCGATAGACAGGCCCGATCTCAGAAACAAGTTGCTGGAAGACTGCTCAGGTAATCCTGCACTTTCCCCACATGGTGCTCTATAATGTATTGCTGGGATTTGTATTCATCTATAGCCGATAGTACATTGTGCTGTATATTATACATAGGAATACAAATCCCAGCAATACATTATACACTGTATGTATAATGTATTGCTGAGATTTGTTGTTCTCTATAGTTGCTGATATTCTGCACTGCGCAGTGTAGAGGACTACAAATGCCAGCAATAATACATTATACAGCGCCATGCGGAATTCCACCAGCTATAGAGGAACACAACAAATCCCAACAATAATACATTATACAGTGGTGCAATGCCGAATACCACCAACTATAGAGGACTACAAAACCCAGCAACAGCACATTATACAGCACAATGCAGAATACCGCCAGCTATAATGTACTATTGCTGGGATTTGTTGTGCTCCTCTATAGCTGGTGATATTCTGCATTGCGCTGTATAATGTACTATTGCTGGGATTTGTAGTCCTCTATAGCCGGTGCCATTCTGCATTGATTGCTATATAATTTTACACTTTTCATTTCACTATATTGCACAACACACTTTTTTTCTTTTCTTTTTTACTTCCACCGCTCCAAGCTTGCTCCTGTGATGGTCTACAATCTCAATACAAACTAGTAGTCCCATCACTGGAGCCATTTAAAAAAAAAACTATTTTATTGTTTATTCGATTAACCGATTAATCGGCTAACTAATCGATTTTGAAAATAATCGTTAGCTGCAGCTCTACAGTCTTTATAAGCAACGAAAAAATTTCATTTTTTTGAACATTTTCTTAACACTCATTTTTAATTTTTTTTCAGACCACTGGCTTGGTTGGAATAGCTGTATCCCAGAATCCACATGAGGTAGGTTTAAAGACTTGTTCAAATGGGGGGGAAAGCACAAATTGCATTTCCAGATATTTGTGTAGAACAGGAGTATTTTATTACATTTAGAGCTGAATGGCAGGTACATTGGTTCAGCTTAGCCTAACTATGAATATGATGTACCTGGTCAGTCCAGGGGGATCCTGTAAAGCCTTGGTTCTCAACTGGTGGGTCGCCGCATGCCTTCCACTTTTCTAGGTGAGAGGCTCCTCAGCCTCCCCCTAGCGCAGCACCGTCCATTCTTACACCGAGCAGCCATTCCAAATATGCTACCCTTTGCCGAGTGTCGACTTGAGGTGGGGTGGGCTGAGGGTATGGCCCCGAGGGAGGTCCATTCATATGTGCATTGCTTACAGCTTCCTCACATGTCCTGTAGAGGTGCCTGGACTGGAGTGACGTCACATTCTGGCTCCCGACACCTCTACAGGCGCGTATGGGAGCTGTACAAGCAATGCACATATGGATGGGGCTCCATCACAACACAGCAGCCCAAACTGCTGTGCGTTCCATTGCAGTGCAACTTGGGTCGCGACTTAATGACCGAGGACAAATGTGGGTCCTGAGGTTACACAGGTTGAGAACCACTGCTGTAAAGCATTGTAGTAGCCAGAGCTACTACAGTGTTGGCCATGATCTTCTGGGTTTTATACTGTTGTTGTGCTGAGCAGCTTTCCCCTTTGCTCTAAAAAATGGCCATTCAGCGAATACCTGGTATTTTTAATAATGAATACAAGGCATTCACTGATTTGATAAAGGGTGGGTCATGACATCACCACTCTGGTCCAATCAGAGAATGCCTTGTATTCATTATTAAAAATACAAATTGTTTTCTAAAAGGCTACTAGAGTGATCAAGCACAGTGCAGTACCAAGACCTGGAAGATCACGGCCAGCAGTGTAGTAGCTTCGGTTACTGCAGTGCTTTACAGGATGCCCATCAGCCAAACGGGTATGGCATATGCATATACTTAGTCTGTATTCTAAGTCTGGTTTCAAATTTTGCACACAGTTGTAATGTTAGTAGCTTGTTAAACACATTTATTTTTATATAATTAATGAGTTTAACTTGTAATTAGCAGTACAACAGTTCATTAAGTGGTGCTCACACAATATGATCAGCCCCAGTGCATGCATGCATCCAGACCTCGGATCAGCCCCAATGCTGCATGCACTCCATCCAGACCTCGGATCAGCCCCAATGCATGCGCTCCGTCCCTACCTCGGATCAGCCCCAGTGCATGCGCTCCGTCCAAACCCCGGATCTGCCCCAATGCTGCATGAGCTCGGTCCAAACCTCGGATCAGCCCCAAACCAGTGCATGCGCTCCGTCCAAACCTCGGATCAGCCCCAGTGCATGCGCTCCGTCCAAACCTCGGATCAGCCCCAGTGCTGCATGCGCTCCGTCCGAACCTCGGATCAGCTCCAGTGCTGCATGCGCTCCGTCCGGACCCCGGATCAGCTCCAGTGCTGCATGTGCTCCGTCCGGACCCCGGATCAGCCCCAGTGCTGCATGCGCTCCGTCCGGACCCCGGATCAGCTCCAGTGCTGCATGTGCTCCGTCCGGACCCCGGATCAGCCCCAGTGCTGCATGCGCTCCGTCCGGACCCCCGGATCAGCCCCAGTGCTGCATGCGCTCCGTACGGACCCCCGGATCAGCCCCAGTGCTGCATGCGCTCTGTCCGGACCCCCGGATCAGCCCCAAACCTTGTACCCTTATGTAAACAGTACCGCGGTATGCAGGCAAGCTTCTTCCACAGCATATCAACATCCTTTCAGCGACATCAGGAAAGTGGGTGTGCCAGGCTTTCTATTTAAGAGCCTAGTGAGCTGTCGATTACAGCCAGTCACTGTGTGTGTCAGTGCAAACAACATTGCATGCCCATCTGGACCCTCATGCCAGGGGTTGCCGACCCCTGGTGTAGAACATTACGTTGATATAAGGTGATTGTAATTGACTGTTGTTACACCACGTTATTCACTTGTTGCTTTAATCTTACAGCACTTGAAGTTATTGTATACAAAAATCCTTGCTGCCCTGCAGACCATTCCTAATGACGCTGCCTACCGGAAATACACTGAACAAATTATCAGTGAACGCTTTCATGCAGTAAAGACCGTAAGTAATAAGAAGTTGTCAGTGAAGTTACGTGAAACCTAATCATGTATAAATATCAAAATATCAACTGTTTTCTCCAGTGTGATCATTTGTTCTTTTTTTAGTGTGTGTGCAATATTAAAACATATTGTTAATAATAATGAATGTGCATTGCACAGCTTGTATAATACATGGGGATTGAATTCAGAATCTTGGCTTTAATAGCACTACATTTCTATCCAGTAAACTAACCAAACAAGCTGCCAAAATGACCTTTGCTCACTGTAGTAGCTCACTCAGTCAATTCATTGCTTAAATTGTCTGTGGTCATGTGGTCTTGATTTTATCAAAGGACCTTCAACCCACTGGGATTAGCTTTGGTGACACCATCATTACTACAGCCCTACAAAATCACCATCATTACTACAGCCCTACAAAATCACCATCATTACTACAGCCCTACAAAATCACCATCATTACTACAGCCCTACAAAATCACCATCACCATCATTACTACAGTCCTAAAAAATCACCGTCATTACTACAGCCCTACAAAATCACCATCATTACTACAGTCCTACAAAATCACCATCATTACTACAGCCCTACAAAATCACTATCACCATCATTACTACAGCCCTACAAAATCACCATCACCATCATTACTACAGTCCTAAAAAATCACCGTCATTACTACAGCCCTACAAAATCACCATCATTACTACAGTCCTACAAAATCACCATCATTACTACAGTCCTACAAAATCACCATCATTTCTACAGTCCTACAAAATCACCATCATTACTACAGCCCTACAAAATCACCATCAATACTACAGCCCTACAAAATCACCATCATTACTACAGCCCTACAAAATCACCAATACTACAGCCCTACAAAATCACCATCATTACTACAGTCCTACAAAATCACCATCAATACTACAGTCCTACAAAATCACCATCATTACTACAGCCCTACAAAATCACCATCAATACTACAGCCCTACAAAATCACCATCACCATCATTACTACAGCCCTACAAAATCACGATCCCCATCATTACTACAGCCCTGCAAATTTGCCATCATTACTACAGCCCTGTATGTCTCCCCAGATGTAGTGCCTGGTATCACAAGAATGCTGGCTGTATAGTAGTAATGTAAAATGTAAGGATCTTTGATTAGGGTCAGGAACGTTGCAGATGGGAAGCAAATCTTTACTTCCACTTGGCTGTTCAAAGGGAGGAACATCCTTTCTGTGACTGTTGTCACTGCAATAAGTGTCCGTTTATAGGAAGATTTTCCTTAAGCCCTATTCCGATGTGAACTAAACATTTTAGATGTTCTCTCACCGTTAACTGGTGACAACCATCATTGGAACAAACAGAGGGTGACGCTATGCAGCGTGTTGTACGATCGCACTGCACCAGAACAGAGGGCATTGCTGTACCTTACGTTCCTGTGCGGGTGATTGCACTGCGGGCAGGGGGGCGTGTCTGACATGCCATTGACACCCTCCTGCCCCAGAACGCGGCCTGGCTTGATTACTGCAATCCAGTGCGTTCCGGCCACGAATCCTAGATTGTTCACACCTTGTCCGTATCATGTCCAGACCAGAACAGTTTGTTCCTGGACCAAAAAGCATCCCAATGTATCCCTATGGTTTGTCTGGGCTCTGTTCACACGAACGCAGTCTATTCTGGTCCAGAAAACAAACAAAAAAACAGCTTGTCTCATTTTGTGTGGTCTGGATTGCATTAAAACCGCATATGCAAATGCACTGGACTGCACCTGAAGGCCTGCTTTCAGCTTAAAAAATACACTGCGTTTGCAGATTTGCTCCAGATCAGGTCCGGACATGGTGTGAACAAGCCCTAAAGCTCTACCTGCTAGCTCAGAAGAACAACGCTTATTTTACCTGACACTTTTTTTTCTTTACGTACACTATGTACAAAACCACCATTCATTTGCTGCAGCTGGTGCCTTTTGAGCCTGTTCTGGAACAATATGTCCCTGCATAAAGGTGCCTGCTTATTTTTAACCCTCCCTGGTGTTCCAACTCATGCAGAAGCCATGAAAAATAAGGATGGTGTTAAAGACCAGCTCCATCCAAAAGTAATATAACTCCATCATGTATGAGCACAGCAGTGACACAACTGGCAATTCTGGGAGGAATTTTAAAAACGTACACTTGCAGTGGGGCTACCTCCTACACCGCAAGGATTAAGTGCTGGTTTAGTCTAGGGGAGTCAAGTTAAGCTGATCCTCACTCAATCCTTTGTCTCCCTTGGCTGCTAAACTGGTCCCGCAACCTCTTCTCCCACCAGGCTTCGGCAGTCTAAAGCAGGGGTAGCAAACCTCCGGCCCTCCAGCTGTGGTGAAACTACAAATCCCATGATGCATCTCTTTGGGAGTCATGTCTGTGAGAATCTTGCAATGCCTCATGGGATTTGTAGTTCCACCACAGCTGGAGGGCCAGAGGTTTGCTACCCCTGGTCTAAAGAACACTGACATCACGTTTAATGCAGGTCCATTGACATGCATGAGAGGTAAGTTTGCTGAGGGACAATCCTTACCCGGAGCAGAGGGTGAGAGAGGTGAGCGCTGGCCCACCATTGGACTGAAAATCAGGTGCATAAAACGGCTTTGTTTGAGCCTCTAGACAAAACCAGCTCTTAACCCTTGCAGAACAGGGGTAGCCCCACTCCAAAGGTAGATTTTTAACATTCCTGAAGTTCTTCTTTAACCTGTATTATTTATGTATTCATCGTGCTACATTTCCAGTCTTTTTTTTTATTTTTTAAGCTTTATGTATTCACAATCCTTTATTTTGTATTTCTAGGAAGCCAACGTTGAGAAACTAGAGCAGAGGATTAATTGTGGTCAAATTGAAGAAGTCATTCAACAGGTAAATCCTCTAAGATTTAGGTGCCGTTTGCATGCTGGATAGCCATGTGTTATGCCAACACTTAAGAAGACTATATAATAGAATCTTTTACACTATAACCTTTGGTGTATATAGCTATATTATTTCTGCATAGGTCGATGCAATCCTGTCACCCTAAAGTAAAAACTAAGCAGTCACATCATTAGATCCATGGAGATTACAGTTTAAATTGTATACTACGTTCATGCATACACTGACCGGCCAATGAATGGCAGAATGTTTTGGGATTGTGTGAAATCTGTAAACCGTGTCTTTGGTAGAAAATGAATCCGGTACTCTATTGTCGCAAGTCAAGAGTGCGAACTACTTAGCCACTGTGCATCAGTTATGATAAAGGTATAGGCAAGAGGGCAAACTACTTGGCCACTGTGCATCAGTTATGTTAAAGGTATAGGCAAGAGGGCAAACTACTTGGCCACTGTGCATCAGTTATGTTAAAGGTATAGGCAAGAGGGCAAACTACTTGGCCACTGTGCATCAGTTATGTTAAAGGTATAGGCAAGAGGGCAAACTACTTGGCCACTGTGCATCAGTTATGTTAAAGGTATAGGCAAGAGGGCAAACTACTTGGCCACTGTGCATCAGTTATGTTAAAGGTATAGGCAAGAGGGCAAACTACTTGGCCACTGTGCATCAGTTATGTTAAAGGTATAGGCAAGAGGGCAAACTACTTGGCCACTGTGCATCAGTTATGTTAAAGGTATAGGCAAGAGGGCAAACTACTTGGCCACTGTGCATCAGTTATGTTAAAGGTATAGGCAAGAGGGCAAACTACTTGGCCACTGTGCATCAGTTATGTTAAAGGTATAGGCAAGAGGGCAAACTACTTGGCCACTGTGCATCAGTTATGTTAAAGGTATAGGCAAGAGGGCAAACTACTTGGCCACTGTGCATCAGTTATGTTAAAGGTATAGGCAAGAGGGCAAACTACTTGGCCACTGTGCATCAGTTATGTTAAAGGTATAGGCAAGAGGGCAAACTACTTGGCCACTGTGCATCAGTTATGTTAAAGGTATAGGCAAGAGGGCAAACTACTTGGCCACTGTGCATCAGTTATGTTAAAGGTATAGGCAAGAGGGCAAACTACTTGGCCACTGTGCATCAGTTATGTTAAAGGTATAGGCAAGAGGGCAAACTACTTGGCCACTGTGCATCAGTTATGTTAAAGGTATAGGCAAGAGGGCAAACTACTTGGCCACTGTGCATCAGTTATGTTAAAGGTATAGGCAAGAGGGCAAACTACTTGGCCACTGTGCATCAGTTATGTTAAAGGTATAGGCAAGAGGGCAAACTACTTGGCCACTGTGCATCAGTTATGTTAAAGGTATAGGCAAGAGGGCAAACTACTTGGCCACTGTGCATCAGTTATGTTAAAGGTATAGGCAAGAGGGCAAACTACTTGGCCACTGTGCATCAGTTATGTTAAAGGTATAGGCAAGAGGGCAAACTACTTGGCCACTGTGCATCAGTTATGTTAAAGGTATAGGCAAGAGGGCAAACTACTTGGCCACTGTGCATCAGTTATGTTAAAGGTATAGGCAAGAGGGCAAACTACTTGGCCACTGTGCATCAGTTATGTTAAAGGTATAGGCAAGAGGGCAAACTACTTGGCCACTGTGCATCAGTTATGTTAAAGGTATAGGCAAGAGGGCAAACTACTTGGCCACTGTGCATCAGTTATGTTAAAGGTATAGGCAAGAGGGCAAACTACTTGGCCACTGTGCATCAGTTATGTTAAAGGTATAGGCAAGAGGGCAAACTACTTGGCCACTGTGCATCAGTTATGTTAAAGGTATAGGCAAGAGGGCAAACTACTTGGCCACTGTGCATCAGTTATGTTAAAGGTATAGGCAAGAGGGCAAACTACTTGGCCACTGTGCATCAGTTATGTTAAAGGTATAGGCAAGAGGGCAAACTACTTGGCCACTGTGCATCAGTTATGTTAAAGGTATAGGCAAGAGGGCAAACTACTTGGCCACTGTGCATCAGTTATGTTAAAGGTATAGGCAAGAGGGCAAACTACTTGGCCACTGTGCATCAGTTATGTTAAAGGTATAGGCAAGAGGGCAAACTACTTGGCCACTGTGCATCAGTTATGATAAAGGTATAGGCACGATTAAAATCAGTAAAGTTGTCTCTTTTAAGGGTACACTGGTGATCTTGTAAGTATTATTAAAATGATTCTGGCACATGCAAACCAGCATTCCTTAACAAAGTATAAACTCACAAGTGTTCCATGCTGTCCTGTAAAGCTGTACGGCCTTGCGGTATGTAGCAGAGTGCACTTCATAAGTTTAGGGTCATTCAAATCCCCCTTGCTCTGCCACATTTGTCAGTGCCAAAAATAGAGACATCCAATGGTTTGCTGTTGTGTATTCATAATGTTCATATTTTTTTTGTAGGCTGAAAACGAGTTGTATCTGGCAAGGAAGATGTCTGAATGGAAACCTTGGGAGCCTTTAGTTGAAGAGGCGCCTGAAAATCAGTGGAAGTGGCCAATCTAGAATTCCACTCATCTGTAAATATGTGTATACATTTGCATGGGGAAGGCATCTTAACATATTGTCTTTCAAGTTCACAATAAAAAGGTCTGTCTATCGCAGTTGTAGATTTGTGTTCTTTTCTCCTTTTTGAAATATTTCATAAATATAAAATATTAGACCCCCTTATGTCACCTTTGCACTTGAAAGAAGCTGTTTAAGCACAGATTGTGCTTGAACAGCTTCTTCCCCGGCTTCTGTAGCCAGCTAAGAAGCCGGAATTAATTTTATCAGTGGGGAGGAGATCAGCAATTGAATGTTCGCTGGTCTCTCTCCCTGCTTCCAGCCGACACCAGGAAGGGCAGTGGAGCCCAAGAAACAGGGCAATAACCCTTGCCCCACTGCAAAGGTTAAGTTTTATTCTACCCAGAGTTTTTCTTTAAAGTTGCAGTGCAGAGCAACACACAGGTGTGAACAGACCCACATATACAAAACAATGATGCACAATGGCTGAAGCGCTTCACATCGTGTGAACAGGGAATTAGAGAATTAACAACATCACATTGACAGCAGCCAGAAAGGTAGGTGAGGGCTTGTTTTAAAGCTTCTTTCCTGATTTAAGAATGTCTAATTTCCATAGTCTAAGCACAGATTTAAAACTTAGAATGTTTCTCTGTTTGAACATTTATGTGTTACCACACTTTATTTTTATGCAGGGTTTAAATAGCGCCAACAGTTTGCACAGCGCTTTAAATGTCAGTTGTCTGTCTTATCACCTGTGATTGCAGCGATACTGCAGTTTCATCAATAACTCCCTAGGTAAGATTTCAGACCAAGTTCATAATGGTACCAAAATAGTAGTGTTAGCAAGAATCTTTCCTAACCCAAAGATCTGTACCCACATCTTGTGCAGATAAATACATATAAAACTGCACACAACGCATGATGAGATCTTTGTGTTTTTAGAAAACAATGCTGCTAACTACGATGACAGATACGCATTTTGCACGCATTTTCACAAGCATTTATCAGTAACAAATGTCAGCGTTCAATTACTGCGGTTCCTTTCCTTTCTTCACTGGGAACTCACCGCCATCTAGTGGAGAAATTTCAGATGGCAGCTTTGAAGAGGAAAACAAATACGGTATTACTAAGAATTTATATTCTGAGGATTTCCCTGTTTCTGAGTGTTCAAACAATACAACTACATCTAACTGCTGAATATCCTTGAAATATTTGCAGTTAGATGTGAGACGAAAACCATTTCCTTATTTGCTGAATCACATAAACAGAAAGTCCTGTACCGATGACACTAAGAGCTATTTTTCCTGTCTAGTAGTGTTTATAGCAGATACCTGATGTCATGTCCCAGCCAGCTGCCACTAATAGGATGGAAAGATGTTTATGGTTAACGGCTCACTAATTCACATTGCACTAAATTCATTTATATCTGGTGATCATTGGCTCCAGCAGTTGTCATTTCAAAGTGCACCTCTCAGGAACCTCACAAGTCGGCATGAATACATTCCTTTCATGTTACAATATTACAGCAACAGTATCATTTTTCAAAAAGGTGTATCATCATTCATTCAAGAGTACGATCTAAAACTTCTGTATTTCTATATTGAATTTCCAGTTCTTTTCTACATCTAATAACCATATTGTTTTGTAAACTTACTTTTTCATGATGTCCGCAGGATGTACTTCCTCAATGGACCGACACAATTTAATTCAGCACTGAATATGCACTTCCTTGTATCAAAACTAGCAAGCCTGCCACCCGAACTACAACTCAACATCTGAACAATGTAACATTATTACTGCTTGCTGGAAGCAATGCATGGTGGGATATGTAGTCTTGAGAAAATGAGATTGCATGGCATCTAGCAGCAGGGAAAGAGATGCAAAGCACACTGGGAATGCAGGAAGTTGTTGACAGTGATGGGCAGACAGAAGGCAACACTCACTATATAAAAGGGATTTTTTTCAAGTAAGCTTTGGTTGTATTAAAGTGTTATTAAACCCTCCGGTTTTTTTTTTTGCATATATCTACTGCTAGCAAGCAGTAGATATATGCAAAACTTTTTTTTAAAAAGGGTTAATACTTACCTGTGTCTTCCCCGCGCGCTCCTGTCCGAAAATCTGAAAAATCTCGGGCGGCCGCAAAGGATCTTGGGGTGGTCGCATGCGCAATTTTCGGCCGGAAGATTAGAGACGCAAGGTAAGTGGACGCGTGCACCCGCATGCAGACAGCAAGGGACAGGAAGTGCCAGCAAGCACAGAGGAGTCAGCGCTGGATCGGAGACCTGCCGCAGCGCTGGAGAGAAGGCTGAAAAGAAGATCGGATTAAGAGACATCATTTAAGGTAAGTGCTGACATTACCATTGGGGGGAGGGAAACATTTTTTATCCTTTAATGTCACTTTAAGAAAACCAACTCTAGTATGTATTCCTATTACAATGCTGAGGTTATAACAGAATAGTATAAGCTGTGGTGTTAGAACTCCTTCAGTAGGCAGCCCTGGCGCTCCAGTCAAGTGACTTTGCCTAGGCTGAGATGATGTCATCAATCTGTTTAGTGAAGCATTTGTGAGTGTCCCCTTCCCCACTGATCAGACTGCATCTGTGTGACTTTGTGACAAGGCATCATTTTTTTTTTTTTAAACATTAAATTATTTACCTTTTTTTAAACAGTAACACAGTTACAGAGAACGGGACAAAGAAAGCAAATAGCCATCAAGGATACCCATTGATGTAAATAGTAACACTCAGAGGTACAATAGGAGAGCACCTAGCAAAAAAGGAAATGATTTACGGAAGACGGGAGTGTATTAACCACCCAGGTTTCAGGCCAAGCCACCAGGGACTTAATAGTCCCAGAGGAGGCCAAGTAGAGGGAAATCCTAACATGTATCCTAAAAAGGAAGGACAAAGTAGAAAAGAAAGAGAAAAAAGAAAAAGGAACTATTTACATTTGTGAACACAGCCCAGAACTTCATAATCTTCAGGATTAGCACGATGTGCCATCTCTGAGCTGTCATTGGAGTCCAGGAAGTAGATGCTGACCCTGAATGTTGTCTGAATAAAGATGGCGTTCTCCTTTTGGAGAGAAGATGAAGGCATTGTCAGTGGAGTGCTGTGATCTCTGTTAGCAGTAATAAATACCTGTTAGACTCCATTCACACTGAACGTTTTGTAGTGCGCTCAAATATGAAGCTCAATGTAGCTCTTCTAATGCATTTCAATGGAGGATGTTTACATCTTGCAGCTCAATGTCACCTGTAGCTGAAGCTTGTCGCTCGAACATGAGCTATTTTTCGGTGGATATCGAGCGACTTGGCCCCAATAGACTTTGATAGACTGCCAAAAGGATCGCTACGTAGCGCGACAAAATGTGCACTGTAGCTCAAAGTGGATCGGCTCAAATCAGCGCTTATTTTCTTGTAGCTCAGTGTGAATGGGGTCCGAGTGTTCTGCTTACACACTACTTAGCACGCATGTGCTTAACATGGAAAAAATATATCTGATTCTAGGTCTGCTTAAATGACAACTGAAAATTACAACCTGCATGGAAAATAATAAATGCCTCGAGAGTAAAAACATGTTTCCAAGAAGCATCCATAGAAGGGTTTTCAGGCTAACAAAGGTAATACCCAGCATAGGTTTACTCATAACTGCTGTCAGTGGCTCATTACACATACCAGGGCCATGGGTTTTCAAACTGACACTGGGTCCTGGAAGGGGCACACACACACACTTTGGGGTACTGTAGGATTTACTAGGTCAGGGGTAGGCAACCTTGACACTCCAGCTGTTACTAGAAACTACAAGTCCCATGAGGCATTACAAGACTCTGATACCGGTAGCCTCAAGCAGAGGAAGAGGCATAGTGGGATTTGCAGTTTCACTACAACTGCAGTGTTGAGATTGCCTACCCCCTGTACTAGGTAAGCCCTGCAGGGTTAACTGAAGTATTACAGGGCTTCCCTAGTACACTTTTGATCCACAATGGTTAAAGTGCCTTTCATGTAAAGTATACAACCCTGGTGTGTGTAACTTTGTGAAATAGCATGAAGTCTCCATCCTTTAACGGTGGCCATACACTGTACAACCCTCGCAAGTCTTTTGTCTTGCGATGGTTGTAAAGTAATTTAAAAAACGTACGATCTGCCTATAATGGACAGGCAGATCGTACTTGCGATCATCAGCGGGGCGGGCTTCAGATGACTGCAATGCTGAATGGGCAGTGTGCGCATGCGCACACCGGCCCGTTAGGCAGTTGTCGAACAAGCACGCCACTAACCCGCCGAGAATCGTATGATTCTCTGCGGGTTTTCCAGCCTGCTGGTTCGACTGAAGACTTGCGATCGTACAATAGCAACGGTCGCACGCCTTCCATACACTTTGCGATTTTCGTACGATCGCGGGATTTCCCACAATTATCGTACGATAATCGTACAGCGTATGGGCACCTTAACGGTGCATTCACACCAAAATCATTTTTTTTTATTGTATAGGATTTTTACAGATTTACATTTTAAATGTCCATACTTATACTACCATGTGTGCTTTTTAAACCTCCGGGGAAAATTATTATTAACCCTTGCAGTGGGGCTACCCCCAAACTGCAAGGGTTAGGTACTGGTTTTGGTCTAGGGAGGAAAATAACAAACATATACTCACCTGATCCTCAGAGCCAGCCGGCTGTGACAGCGCTCCCTCCTGCCTGTCTCCTCCTATGCTGCAGGAATGGAATGTCCCTGGACATCCTTATGTCCTATACACTGTGTACTGAATGTGATGATTTACAGGATCTTGGACCGCTGCAGTGAAGGGGAGAGAGACTCCAGGGAGCGGTCTAAGAACAAGCCGGCTCCGAGGATCGGGTGAGTATAATTTTAATTTCCTCCCTAGACCAAAACGAGCACTTAACCCTTACAGTGCAGGGGTAGACCCACTGCAAGTGTTAATAATACTTTTCCCTGGAGTTCTTCTTTAAATACCATCAGGGAATACTAGTGTTGGCTGAGGAAATTCTGCTTTACCGATAAAGTTGGCTTTCAAAAGCTACAGAGAAAATAAGAGGTAAGAATTAGTATGCGATATAGTTTACAGCCCTAAACTAAGGCTGGCAGTGATAGGATAAGAGTGACACCCTTTCATTTTCCTGCAAGGCCATGACACCCTGGGCTCACAGGAAATGGGTTAAATCAGCAGCAGCACCAGGGTGGGTGGCACCCACAGCGGCCACCGTGCATGCGTTATGATGTCTGTGGTGTGACGTCATCACACATGCTCCATGATGTACTTCACTGCCGGTGGCCATCTTGGTGATGGATGCCGGCAAAGAGGAGGGGGATACTGACTCGGCAAGATCAGGTATGCTGCCAGGTGCCTCCCTCTCCCTTGTGCCGCTGTCGGCTCTTGGTCCATGAGTGCCTGACTTTAAAGAGGGGGTGACACCAAAATGACTGTCAGTTATTTGGTGTCACACCCTCTCATGGTGTCATGCGGTGCAGGTAGGTATGTATTTATTACTGCTGGTCAGTGATGTGTGCCCCCTTTACTGCTGGTCAGTGGTGTGTGCCCCCTTTACTGCTGGTCAGTGGTGTGTGCCCCCTTTACTGCTGGTCAGTGGTGTGTGCCCCCTTTACTGCTGGTCAGTGGTGTGTGCCCCCTTTACTGCTGGTCAGTGGTGTGTGCCCCCTTTACTGCTGGTCAGTGTTGTGTGGCCCCTTTACTGCTGGTTAGCGATGTGTGCCCCCTTTACTGCTGCTCATTCTAGTGGGCCCCCTTACTGCTGGTCAGTGGTGTGTGCCCCCTTACTGCTGGTCAGTGGTGTTTGCCCCCTTACTGCTGGTCAGTGTTGTGTGGCCCCTTTACTGCTGGTTAGCGATGTGTGCCCCCTTTACTGCTGCTCATTCTAGTGGGCCCCCTTACTGCTGGTCAGTGGTGTGTGCCCCCTTACTGCTGATCAGTGGTGGGTGCCCCCTTACTGCTGGTCACTGGTGTGTGCCCCCTTACTGCTGATCAGTGGTGGGTGCCCCCTTACTGCTGGTCACTGGTGTGTGCCCCCTTACTGCTGATCAGTGGTGGGTGCCCCCTTACTGCTGGTCACTGGTGTGTGCCCCCTTACTGCTGATCAGTGGTGGGTGCCCCCTTACTGCTGGTCACTGGTGTGTGCCCCCTTACTGCTGATCAGTGGTGGGTGCCCCCTTACTGCTGGTCACTGGTGTGTGCCCCCTTACTGCTGATCAGTGGTGGGTGCCCCCTTACTGCTGGTCACTGGTGTGTGCCCCCTTACTGCTGATCAGTGGTGGGTGCCCCCTTACTGCTGGTCACTGGTGTGTGCCCCCTTACTGCTGATCAGTGGTGGGTGCCCCCTTACTGCTGGTCACTGGTGTGTGCCCCCTTACTGCTGATCAGTGGTGGGTGCCCCCTTACTGCTGGTCACTGGTGTGTGCCCCCTTACTGCTGATCAGTGGTGGGTGCCCCCTTACTGCTGGTCACTGGTGTGTGCCCCCTTACTGCTGATCAGTGGTGGGTGCCCCCTTACTGCTGGTCACTGGTGTGTGCCCCCTTACTGCTGATCAGTGGTGGGTGCCCCCTTACTGCTGGTCACTGGTGTGTGCCCCCTTACTGCTGATCAGTGGTGGGTGCCCCCTTACTGCTGGTCACTGGTGTGTGCCCCCTTACTGCTGATCAGTGGTGGGTGCCCCCTTACTGCTGGTCACTGGTGTGTGCCCCCTTACTGCTGATCAGTGGTGGGTGCCCCCTTACTGCTGGTCACTGGTGTGTGCCCCCTTACTGCTGATCAGTGGTGGGTGCCCCCTTACTGCTGGTCACTGGTGTGTGCCCCCTTACTGCTGATCAGTGGTGGGTGCCCCCTTACTGCTGGTCACTGGTGTGTGCCCCCTTACTGCTGATCAGTGGTGGGTGCCCCCTTACTGCTGGTCACTGGTGTGTGCCCCCTTACTGCTGATCAGTGGTGGGTGCCCCCTTACTGCTGGTCACTGGTGTGTGCCCCCTTACTGCTGATCAGTGGTGGGTGCCCCCTTACTGCTGGTCACTGGTGTGTGCCCCCTTACTGCTGATCAGTGGTGGGTGCCCCCTTACTGCTGGTCACTGGTGTGTGCCCCCTTACTGCTGATCAGTGGTGGGTGCCCCCTTACTGCTGGTCACTGGTGTGTGCCCCCTTACTGCTGATCAGTGGTGGGTGCCCCCTTACTGCTGGTCACTGGTGTGTGCCCCCTTACTGCTGATCAGTGGTGGGTGCCCCCTTACTGCTGGTCACTGGTGTGTGCCCCCTTACTGCTGATCAGTGGTGGGTGCCCCCTTACTGCTGGTCACTGGTGTGTGCCCCCTTACTGCTGATCAGTGGTGGGTGCCCCCTTACTGCTGGTCACTGGTGTGTGCCCCCTTACTGCTGATCAGTGGTGGGTGCCCCCTTACTGCTGGTCACTGGTGTGTGCCCCCTTACTGCTGATCAGTGGTGGGTGCCCCCTTACTGCTGGTCACTGGTGTGTGCCCCCTTACTGCTGATCAGTGGTGGGTGCCCCCTTACTGCTGGTCACTGGTGTGTGCCCCCTTACTGCTGATCAGTGGTGGGTGCCCCCTTACTGCTGGTCACTGGTGTGTGCCCCCTTACTGCTGATCAGTGGTGGGTGCCCCCTTACTGCTGGTCACTGGTGTGTGCCCCCTTACTGCTGATCAGTGGTGGGTGCCCCCTTACTGCTGGTCACTGGTGTGTGCCCCCTTACTGCTGATCAGTGGTGGGTGCCCCCTTACTGCTGGTCACTGGTGTGTGCCCCCTTACTGCTGATCAGTGGTGGGTGCCCCCTTACTGCTGGTCACTGGTGTGTGCCCCCTTACTGCTGATCAGTGGTGGGTGCCCCCTTACTGCTGGTCACTGGTGTGTGCCCCCTTACTGCTGATCAGTGGTGGGTGCCCCCTTACTGCTGGTCACTGGTGTGTGCCCCCTTACTGCTGATCAGTGGTGGGTGCCCCCTTACTGCTGGTCACTGGTGTGTGCCCCCTTACTGCTGATCAGTGGTGGGTGCCCCCTTACTGCTGGTCACTGGTGTGTGCCCCCTTACTGCTGATCAGTGGTGGGTGCCCCCTTACTGCTGGTCACTGGTGTGTGCCCCCTTACTGCTGATCAGTGGTGGGTGCCCCCTTACTGCTGGTCACTGGTGTGTGCCCCCTTACTGCTGATCAGTGGTGGGTGCCCCCTTACTGCTGGTCACTGGTGTGTGCCCCCTTACTGCTGATCAGTGGTGGGTGCCCCCTTACTGCTGGTCACTGGTGTGTGCCCCCTTACTGCTGATCAGTGGTGGGTGCCCCCTTACTGCTGGTCACTGGTGTGTGCCCCCTTACTGCTGATCAGTGGTGGGTGCCCCCTTACTGCTGGTCACTGGTGTGTGCCCCCTTACTGCTGATCAGTGGTGGGTGCCCCCTTACTGCTGGTCACTGGTGTGTGCCCCCTTACTGCTGATCAGTGGTGGGTGCCCCCTTACTGCTGGTCACTGGTGTGTGCCCCCTTACTGCTGGTCAGTGGTGTGTGCCCCCTTACTGCTGGTCAGTGATGTGTCCCTTACTGCTGGTCAGTGGTGTGTTCGGATTTCATTTGAAGAAAAGGTGGCAACCCTAGGTGTGGGCCGCACCCCCCTTGTGACAGCACTGGGTTGAATGAGGTTGAGCATCATCCAAACTGGAAGAGGAGCTGCACAGGTGAGTCTTATGGGAACAGCACGGGAGGTACGATGAGTATTGCAGCCTGGGCCGGCTCTTATATTTTTAGAGGCTGGGGACTAGAATTTGACTAGACTTGGGCTTTAAACAGGTAAGTTATTTAATGTTTCCAGTCTCAGCCATTGATGGGGCATAATGTACATTTTATTCTGGGATAATCAGTAGTGCTCAGCAATATTTTTTTCTGCCAAAACAGATTCTGTTATTTGTCTGCAGTAAATAATTAATCTGCAATCTTTCAAAGAATACCCATGGTATTCACCAGAGACTTGTAAAATGTCAGGGTAGCTGTGAGATGACATTAGATGATGATTTCTCCAGCTTTGCTGAGCTTATCGCAAGGCATGTTGATTGTTGTTAGATATATTTTTGTGAAGCTCTTCTTTTTGTGTGGAATAATGGTACACTACTGACATTCCCAGGCAATCTGCCATCAGTTCCATAGTGTTCTCTAATTGCTTGTAATCTTTGGATAATGCAAACTGTCAATAAACATGGCATGAAATCGTATCTACATGAACAGCTTTTATGTTATTCCTATCTCAAGAGGGGTTTTCAAAATGAATAACATAGGGGCTGGTTTATAAATCTTCAGCCCAGTGCATAATTGGGTGATTGCCGTTCGCACACCAATATGGTCAGTAGATGTAGCCGAGGAGTACACAAATTTCCTACGCTCCTTGTCTCCATCTAGTGGCAGAAGTGCTGTCTGAAGGGCATTTGCTCAGCTATATGCTGGGTAGAAGTTTTATACACCAGTGACCAGCCCCATAGTGAGCCATCCCCTTTCTTGTTCCTATACTGAGAAAAATATGTAGGCTGCCATTGTTGACCACTTCAACTTCAAGGTGCTAGCTGTCAGATTGATCCTCTAGCTTCAAAACAATCACCAATTTGGAACAGTATTAGCAAAAAGTTTTCCCAGCACACTCACCAGCCAGCATGCAAAAAAAACTTGTCTCACCACTAAGGATAATGACAGAGGTTTGGATACACGTCTTCTGCAGAGGATGTGAAAGCCGCACCGCCGCGCCAAGGCACCTCTATATAGTGCGGTCCTAAACTATGAGAGTCTCCATCTTGGAGCACATGGGGCAAAAGATCTAATTGGGTGCAGGTTTGTCAGGAGGACGCCCCACCTCCCTTAAAGGCACAGGTATGCACAAGGGATCCCACATCACAACGGCAGCTGAGACCGCCCATGCGTCAATGCACCAAACCAGTCAAGCAAAACAAATGACAAACGCACTCATCAATTTGTTACCAGCTTTACAGGTTTTGCTAGGCCAATTTGGAACAACTTCAATTGCTCACTTGCTGCGTGCTTATTCTTGGTGACTGAGAAATAACTAAAAGCAGACAGCCCGGCATAACTAGCATTTTCATAAGGAGCTCAGCAATGGCAGCCAAATATATATTGTACGTCATCTTTAATGTGATCCTATGGCGGTGAGTTATCCTCTTTCATAGCTACAGACACCATTGCTATCTGACACATCTGGGTGTATTACATAGCATGTCCCCAATTTTTGGTACGTCCTGCCAACTCCTACATCACTACTACAGTATGTCCTATAGTGATGGAGTTGTTAGTGGAAGTTACCACCATTACCAGCACAGGAACCAATATTCTATACACCCAGAAGTGTTGTATAGCAGTAGGCAACATAGCTTCTTCATCCACAGAGTGCTTCAGGCTCAAATCTTTTAACATAGAGACAGGTCTCCAGGATAGGAAGTGGGGACAAAGGCAGAAATAATAATTCAACAGAAGTTCTAACCATTCCCCACTTCCAAAATCCAAAAGCAGAAAAAAAGTGTTGTTCCACACTGTGCACTGCTTGACTCTTTCATCTCAAAGCCACCAACTTTAGCCCCAAGTAGGCAACTGATATTCGGCCTGCTTGCCTTTGCAAATCCAGCATGGAGGTTACGGTGCTGAATCTCAGTGGGAGACTTTGGCCTGTTCCACCCATGCCACTGCCCATGGTGTCAGTATCCATTCAATAGTAACAGTCACACCCCATGCAGGACACACAGCCTAATAGAATCACAATCTCAGCATTACTGTGCTCACTGCCCAGCCACTGTGCCTGTCACATAGACAAGCACAGTAGCTGAGGTCTTAAGGCTGTGACACACTGCACGTGAAGCAGCGTGGAGCGCTGGCTTTGCGCGCATTGTGCCGTGTCATTTCACTCCGGCACGTCAGCTTGCGAGAACTCACATAGCTTAGCATGCCAAGATGAAAAATGTCATCTTCAGCCAATCGGCTCTGGCGCATAATCCCACGCATCATGATGCAAAGTCCATTCAGTTACAGATGCCGTCTTTTATCTGGCCGCCCTCAGCTCACACACTGCATGCGAACCTCTATGCCTGACAGCTTTGTTTTGCTCCGCACGCAGTGTGTCACGGGCTTTATAATGTGGGAGGGCAGCCCCTGATGGCAAACTCTGAGAGTCTAGCTCCCTATCTGCTCTGCTCCTGACTGACAGCAGGCAGATTCCATAGCCAATAGCCAGCCTGATGTCATAGAAGAGTGGACCTGATGAAACAAATTGGGTCCACTATTCGTGTTCCTGACACCGCACACCAAACGCCAGTTTTCTGGTCGTGAAGTGGTGTTTTGTGAGTCAAGTGGGGATTTTCAGCGGACCAGTACCTCGTATTCTGGGAATTTACGTGACCTGATAAATGAAACCAAACTTCGTAGGTCATGAAGTACAGCAATGGGTCCAAATGTCTGTCGGCAATCCTATTCAGCAACCACGTACAGTCATTTACGCGTTTAGCTTTGTCGGTCTCTTTCAGTTCCTGTACACATGTCATTCGGTACAGTTTGAGGTTCAGAGATTTCAGCACTCGCCGACATGTCGTTCGTGATACACCAACTTGCTGAGACAGTCTTCGAGTTGATTTTCGGGGGCTACTTGCAATCCGCCACTGACTGTCATGGGCGACTTCAGGCGTCCGGACTGATGGAGGCCTCGATTTCGTCATGTTTGTGACAGAGCCAATTTGACGCCATTTCCGAACCAGACTCCGAATACAACGTTTAGCTGGTGGTTTTGTTCCCGACTACCTGTCACTACGTCGCCAGACAGAGAGCAAAGGGCCACATCCTCCTCCAAAGAGCGCGCCACCGGTATTGGAGGCAAGCTACTTTTCCGTGGCCCACTGTGTAGTACCTGAATCAGGCTCCGCCTACTGTCAGTGTCTCTGGTTGTTAAGGATGATGCTAGCTGTATGCAGACGAGAGTTTCCCAGCAGGGTTCGCTCACTTCCAGTGCCATTAGTTGCTGAGTGACTGTCAGCCAACAGCATCTTTGCAGCCAGTGCTACTTAGCCTCATAGCATAGACTTCAATGGAAATGCTAAAATCATGCGTTTATGTGCGTTTGCCCATTCACATCAATGTGTCACAATCTGCTTACAAAAACACATGGCACTATATACGCACGTAAAAATGTGCACAAAGCGCGCTACACAAAACATGCATATTTCATGTCGCTCAGTGTGATGTGAATGATGGCTCAGTCCACACTTCAGCTCAGTTACCATGAGACTGATCGAATCTCAGGTTCAGCATGACTGAGCTCCCACCTATGACCAGTGACCCTGACCTTCCTCCTAGCACCGTTTGCTATCAGCCGGAGTTTGGAATGTCTCAGGCTGGGCTGCCATATACACGAGTCAGGGCATGAGGGGGAGATAGTGAGAGTTTAGAAGCCGTGGGGGCCCGGAATGAGCAGTAGTCACAATGGAGCTTTTGTTACAGAGTGAGTGTGGTGTCCTCAGAGAGGAAATCGTTGTCTATAGCCGCTCTGAGGAGGTCATAGAGCAGCAGCCTTGACTCCTGTACATCACAGTGTACACGGCTACAGGTGACACCTAACAATGAACATTCAAGTCTGTTAGCAGTCAGGTGATCATCCTCGCACTGTGTGTCCCCGGGAGCCGCCTTCCTGTTACTATAGAAACGTGTTCCCGCCCTCTGTTCCCATGGAGACGCCGGAGACAACAACTCAGCCTGGACTTCGGGGTTGGTAAGAGTGGTATAAGGGGGCACGTTTATCACGTGATGGAGTCACCATACCATAGTCTGATGGACATTGGGGGTACAGCGCGGGGATAGGTGGAGGACATGTCAAGTGTTAGAGGAGCACAGCTTCCCTAACCATCCTCATGAGGAGGGTTCACATATATGTGCCTGCAATTCCCTGCATTCTTTCTGCGTTTCAATGCGTCTTGGAGGGCTAGCATTGCACTAAATGCACAGTATTATCCATGTGTTAAGTGCACGCTGTCACAACTAGTGTGCAGTAGTGGGGACAGGTGCGTTGCCATTCATTTGAATGGCACCCCAACATTCCTCCCAGCAGCCACACATTGCAGTGCAATTGCAGTACTACCATAACGCGCTTTGCAGTGAAAAAAAGAAGTGCAAGCACTGTATGCCAATGAATGGCAATGCACCAGCGCCCAGTACAATAGTGTGCACTAAACACACAGATACTGAGCGTTTACTCCAATGATATCATGTAAATGAATAGCCGCTTAAAGAAGAACTCTGGGGGGAAAAGTTATTAACCCTTGACGTGGGTTGCACTGCAAGGGTTGACTGCTCGTTTTCATCTAGGAACTAAAATAAAAAAAGTTATACTCACTCGAACCTTGCCGCCAGCAGTGCTTCCTCCAGCCTGTTATTCAATCCTCCTTATGAGGATGGTTAGGAAAAGTTCATCCAGTGCTACTCTGCTCTTCTAATGCCTGAACTAGCCCTATGACACTCATAAAAAAGGTGGAAAAACACATCTGCATTGATATGCGTTTATATGCATTTTTGTTCGTGCGTTTCTAAAGGTGTATTTTCTCTGAAATCAATTTATACATTAAGAAAGGTGTTTAAAAAAAATCATATGCGTTTACATGTTGCTTTTTAGCGCACATCACTGAAACACAAACGCAGTGTTGTAGTGTGAACATGGCACATAGAGAGCTGTTGTTTTCATTGTGATTACCAGCATTCATCCATCGCAGGAAAACGTGGTAACTGCACATAATGTAAATGGACGCTTTTGATGTGTCCTTATGTGTTCTGCGGTTTTTTTTTTGCTTAGCCAATGAAAGTCAGATAAGTCGAGGTTGCTAGGGACTGGGGGCTTGTTGTGTTAAAACACAGGGAAATGTATGTTGCATGTGTTGTTCTTCCACAGACATCAAAATCTATTGACAATGCACAAAAGAACGCCCCTGTACTGTTTTTCCCAATGCACGGCAGTGCAGCGCTTAAGTGTGAATGGGCCCTATAGAAAAGAATGCACCTTCTCCTGTCAGGCATTAACCTGCATTGCGGCAATTCACACGTTTTTGTGCATGTTGCCGCAGTGCACCAAAATGTGTGTCACTTTGTAAGACACTCTGTCATGCCATATATTGTTAAAGGAGAACTATGGGGTCAGTGTTTTTCCCCATAGTTCTCCTTAGGGTAACGGGAGGACACAAACTAGCGTCCTCCCGTCACCCTAGGCTTCGTATACCGTGAGTTACAGATGACGGGATCCGCCCAGCTGCGTGAGTGACAGCTGGCTCTGCCTATCTAGAGGCAGAGCCAGCTGTACCCGCCCCCTCCCCCGTTCGTTCCGCCAGTCAGTGCTGGCAGATCGGAGCGGGGAGAGGGGAATCCAGACCCTCCCCCTGTCACAGCAGAGAGCCGTGACAGGATCGAGAAGTGAGCGAACGCCGGTATGTGTTCGCTCACCTCCCGATCTACTGAGCCAACCTGTGACAGTCTCATTGTCACAGGTCGGCCAGAACTATGAGGTGAGTGAAAAGCACTCACCTCATAGTTCTCCTTTAATGGCACCCTAGCTCCCTTACTTCACCATGCACATTCACGTGTGTGAAGTCACACCAAGACACATGGTAACAAAGTTACAAAAAGATGGAGAGACTATTTGAAATCCATTGTCGCACATAGGGAAGTCCAAGAAAATGAATGCACTGCCCTGTACAGGACGTGCAAAAGCGCATATGCATGCAGGTGCGCAGTCGCATCCACATTACCATGATTGGGGCTAATTCACACACTTGTGGATGGGGCCTGGGCGTTCACACCTCAACAGTTTAAAGTGCGTTTCCAGAAGCTCTTTTAGGCTCAACGCTCAGATTTAATGCCCGTTCACATCGGAGCGATGTGTTGACACACAGGGGCTTCTTTTTCAGCATTCTGGGGCAGTATCACATTCGTTTTGCCCAAAAAAACTTCAATGATTTCCCTCCTAAGAACCGTTTCCTCCTTTTAGTAATCAGATTTCCATTGGTTCAAACAAAAACGCTCAAGCCTGAAAATGCATGTACAAACATGAAAAAAATGACCAAAGACTCTGACGCTCTGAAATGTGAATGTGGGGAATAATAAAGAGTGACGCACTGATAAAAATGCGCCATTTTCTAGATGAACATGTATTATATGTGTTATGACGTGTTATGACATGTGTAATGAATACAAGTGTCTCACGACAATCCGTTAAAAGAGAACTATGGCCCAACCTTTTTTTTGGCCATAGTTCTATTTAGGATAAAGATGAATAAATGTCACCAGCACACAACTAGTATTGCAGTCCAAAGAGTTCGTTTATTGTCACGTCACCAAAACTAGCGTTTTTGAGGCCACGCAGGGTCCCCTTCATCAGGCCCAGCCTGATGAAGGGGACCCTGCTGAGCTGAGCCTGATGAAGGGGACCCTGCTGAGCTGAGCCTGATGAGGGGGACCCTGCTGAGCCTGATGAAGGGGGCCCTGCTGAGCCTGATGAAGGGGACCCTGCTGAGCTGAGCCTGATGAAGAGGACACTGCTGAGCTGAGCCTGATGAAGGGGGCCCTGCTGAGCTGAGCCCGATGAAGAGGACCCTGCTGAGGCTGATGAAGGGGACCCTACGTGGCCCAGAAAGCGCTAGTTTTGGTGACATGACGTTCCAATAAACGAACTCTTTGGAATGCAATACTGGTATTGTGGTGGTGACATTTATTCATCTTTATGCTGTGTGGTGGCGCCATCCGCAGGTCACTACAAGCACCCTCCCTCATTCAATTTTGTGTTTTTCTGGTAAGAAGTGCGACAAGGTATCTTTTTGTTTAGTTCTATTTAGGGTCACAGGAGGACATATACTAATGTCCTCCTGTGACCTAAAACTCAGCATACAGCGGGCTATTGCTCGCTATATGCTGACAGCGCAGAGCCACACTGCAGCTGCCTGATTATAGCTGGCTCTGCCTCTCTAGAGCCCGCCACCTCCCCAGTCCATTCCTCCAGTTAGCACTAGAGAAACAGAGACGGGAAAGGGGAATCCCTGCTGATCGATCAGTTCCCTCTATGCCGGGAGAAGATCAGGAACTGAGCGATCGGCGTTATGTAATCGCCCAGTTCCGATTCCTCAGAGTTGACATGTGACACACGTTGGTTCTAATTATGGGGATGAGTGTATTTCATGAACTCTTTATAGCAGCTGTGGGAAATGTTTACTCAAGCAGGTCATAGCACCTGTTCCTTTTCGTGTTGTACACATGTCAACACAAGTTCTTCTTTAAAATGGTTTATCTTTACTTTACTTTTCTTTGTTAAAGTTAAATATATAAATGCTACTTCCTGACTCATCTGTGAGAAGAGTGTTGAAAAAGATGTGATAGATAACTTATCTTCTGAATCACTGATAACAGATACAATACAAGGTGTTAATGAATCAGGCCGTTTAGGTTATTGTTAAAATACTTCAGCAAATGAATTAGGATTCTTTTGCAGTATATTAACACATTTGTTTTCTTGAATATCCTTTGAGGGACACAGGATTGTAGATCCATATGTCCATGGGTTATACTGCTGCTGTAGGCAGCAGTATAACCCATGGACATATGGGTTATACTGCTGCCTACAGGAGATTTGGCAAACAAAGAACGTTATATCAGCCTCCATATAACCCTGTCTCCAACCGTCATGCTAGTGTCCTAAGAGGTCAGATCCCTTATCCTCAGCTCTACTGAGAAATCTCTGACTTTATTTTTTTACTGAAATGTTTCTCTTAAGAAGGTCTTAAGTCAAGACTCTCGATAATCTGTGAATATGTTTTCTTCAGTAACCTCAATCAAGACTTCAAATACTCTCATTGAGCTAGTTTCTTTACAGCAGATAGCTGCATCGGCCTATCCTCAGGAACAGCTTTGGAGGCCATACCTGGACTCTGCTGGACTTAAGATGGTGCGGCTAGCCTGGATAGTGACCTTCAGGTTTTAACTTTTCTTTATTGTGAGAAGGTCAGCACCATCTTTGTTCATGTAGCCAAGTTCAGAGATGACACACAATCATACGAATCCCATTACCTATGAAGTAGCCTTTATTATACTGACTCTCTGTAGACATTTGTTGCACTGCTTAGTGTATTTAGCTGTTTCCTGGACTACCTTTTATCCATAACAATACCAACCTGTCCTTGTATGTATCTTTCCTTAGCTATCTGCCAATGGATCTGTTGCATAAGCACAGCCTAGTTAAACCATATAAATACAAGTGTTTTTTTCTTCAATATCTTTAAGGGATACAATGAAAAATAAAGTGTACTAGTCCGTGCTAATAATGCAATTATTTTATCAGTAGACACTTTTATTGCCACTGATATTATTAAAGGAGAACTATGGGGTTAAGGCTTTTCGCCATAGTTCTCCTTATGGTAACGGGAGGACACAAACTAGCATCCTCCGGTCACCCTAGGCTCAGTATACCGCGAGCTGTAGCTCAAGGTATACTGAAACGCCGCAGTATACCGCGAGCTGCAGCTTTACAGCAAGATGCACATGGAAGGGCCTAATACAGTACAAACAGCAAAAAGTTTTCCCAGCACAATCGCCAGCCATCATGCAAAAAAACGTGTCGCTCTTTGTACTATATTAGGCCCTTCCATGTGCACCTTGCTGTAAAGCTGGTAATAAATTGATGAGTGTGTTTGCCATTTGTTTTGCTTGACTGATTTGGTGCAGTGACGCATGGGCGGTCTCAGCTGCCATTGTTGTGTGTGGGATCCCTTGTGCGTACCTGTGCCTTTAAGGGAGGTTGGGCTTCCTCCTGACAAACCTGCACCCAATTTGATCTTTTGCCACATGTGCTCCAAGATGGAGTTGGGACTGCACTATTTAGAGGTGCCTTGACGCAGCTGTGCGGCTATCACATTTTCTGCAGAAGACGTGTATCCAAACCTCTGTTTTTAACCTTAGCGGTGAGACAAGTTTTTTTGCATGCTGGCTTGTGAGTGTGCTGGGAAACTTTTTGCTGTATGGACTGGTTAAGGACCCTTAATGGCTGATGGAGATGTTCTGTTGCTGCCATCTGTTTGATCCATGGTGTTGATAGCGAGACAACTAAGTGATTTACCATAGCTGTTGTTTGTTTTATAGATATAACTGTACAAGTAACCTTTAAAATAAATATGTGACCACATAATATCTAAAAGACGCTTACATACTGCAGTTGGCATGTGCCTGCATGCACATTCTAATTTCTTACAGACCAACTCCGAACCTTAGAAAAGTGGGGCTCTCTGATGGGTAACAGTGACCATACTCTTTTTTACTTTCTCTGCCTTGTCTCTGACCCTCCATTATTGTGGGTATCTTCGCCAACCAACAGTAAGACAGGAGGAAGAGCAACAGCCAGCAACCATGGGGACTGGTCTCCTTTTTGCCATTAGCGTGCACTACTTTTTTGGGTTGTGGGGCACTACACAAATATTGGAAAGTATATGCAGAAGGTGCCAACTACAATATACAAGTCTCTGTTAGATGTTTGTTTTGACCACAACATATTTTATATGAAGAAATTGATGTGATTTAGAAACTTAACAACATTTTGTTTTCTTTATTTTAGATTTTTGAATAAATCTCATCTATTAAAACAAAATCTCATACCCCAGAATGGAACATTCAGGTAAACCTTCTGACAGTACAGATGTCGGTCTGCAAACCTATGAGGAGAATGAAGAAACTGCAGTTAATGATCTCAGTGAAGACATGGCTTCCATTGTGCCATCTGTAAGAGATGAGGAAGCATTGCAGGAACAAGAGCAGAACTTCAATGTTCAGCGTGAAGGGGTACAAAGCATGGATGAGCAATTGCATACTGACATTGAAGAAAGTCCAGATATCTCAGAAGATTTAAATACCAGTCAGGACATGGTCAGCAAAGATCATGAACCTGATTCTGCTGAAAGGCAACATAAACAGGAGGCTGAACTTACACCACTGGACAGTGTTATAGATCCAGCTGTGACAGGGGAGCAACTTATTGGAGATCAGACTGCTTCAGAGCTCAGCATTGATTTACCAGAAAAAGAGCAGGTGCCAGAGCCAATGCAGGAAGAACATGTACAAATAATAAATCATACACAGGCAGAAGAGATTACAGTGTCAAAAAGAGAAGAAGAGGATCCATCTGCAGAAACAGATAAGAACATTTCTTCAGATATAACCAGTCCAACAGCAACAGGTAATTTATTGGAGTGGACTTCAGCTGCCTTACTCTAAAGTTAGTAGTAATATATACCGTATCAGTGCTACTGAGTATGGTTATATTGTATTGTCTTCTGTTTTTTTTTTCAGTTTCCAAAATTCTCATCTCATTTTTTCTCCTGTCTTCCACTGGTTCTGTGCATTCCTGCATCCATCTCTTTACTGTCAAATTGCCAAACATTAAGAATTGGTACTGTATGAGTTGTATTGTATGTAACTTTGATGCCTTTTGTAACTCTTTGGACAAACTAAAGCTGGCCATACACTGTTATATTTTTTTTGTTCGGTTTGCGGGCTGAACGAAAAATATATATATATATTACAGATTCCTCCATCTATGCTAAACAGCGTGGCTGGATGACGATCTCTAGCTGTATCTTTTGTCAGAATACACGGACAGTGACAACATTTATTGGCTGTCGTCACTGTTCATCCAAAGATTTTCCATCTGGCTCCATCCATTTTATGATCGAAGGATGCTGGATGGAAAGGTGCCGACAGGTGAAATCCGCACAGTGTATGGCCAGCTTAATTCTACATATAAAAAGAATGGACAGATGGCATTACATGTGTACACAAATAAGCAAGTCAGAGGAGAGCATGAAACATGGGAGAAGAAAATTAAAATAGCAAAGCTGTGCTTCATCTTCAACATCATTCAACAAAATGGACTAATTGTTACTAAAAGAATGGCAAAATCTAGGATTATGTTTGCATAAATTAATGTGGAGCCATATGCTCCATCAGGTGTGATTTTTGTCAGCAATGATGATGCTGAAAAATTGGTAACTGCAGTATATATTGAGGCACTTTTCAGACGGGTGGTCCATCTGCCAGTTTTTCAGGCGGACCCAATTGGATGCCCAATGTAGGTCTATGGGCAGCCAGATCTAAACGGACATGTGTCTGTTTACAACCAGTTGCCCGTGGCTCTGGCCAGGTCCGGAAAAACAAACGGAACAGTGAACACCTGTCTGTTTACATCCAATTCTCCATAGACCGATATGGGGTCTAGTCATTTCAGGTTTTTTTCTTGCAATGGAGGAAAAAAACTGGATGGGCAGCGGTGACATCCGATTCGTGCACGGATCCCCTTCTGCTCAGATAGTGTGAAAGGGGCCTAAAGAAAATGTGTAGTAGTTTTTTAAATATTTACAGTTAGGTCTGAAGCATGAAACTTAAAAGGAGAACTATGGGGTTAAGGCTTTTCCTCATAGTTCTCCTTTGGGTAACGGGAGGACACAAACTAGCGTCCTCCTGTCACCCTAGGCTCAGTATATAGCGAGCTGTCGCTCGCGGGATACTGAGACGCTGCAGTATACCGCGAGCTGCTGCTCGCGGTATACTGAGACGCCGCAGCTGAAGCGGATCCCGACAATTGTGCCAGTGATTTCACTGGCTCTGCACCAAGTTGTTTAAACTACACTGTCCACCGGACAGTGTGTTTAAACTTGCTTGCTCGTGCGCACTCTAGGGGGGGCAACTGGTTAAAGAAAGCCAATGGGCTGTGGGGGACAAACCAAACAGCCAACTCCTCTTAGAATCTTTAAAAATTGCATTGAGCTCAGTCAAGGATTGTAAATGGCTGTCCTGAGACGCATACACTGAGCTAATATTGATCAGCCATTATAGTCTTTAGCCAGAATTTTAGCTGTGTCCTTGTATTTTAAAATGTGATGAAAAGGATTGGCAAAAGTTTAATCTGCATTTTGTTATCAAAGTTCATATACTAACACTATCATTCCAAGTACTGAGCATACCCACACATATTAGTTTGCAATATAATATGTGTGGAACACCTATTGAAAATCTGATAGGGATTGTCTCCATAATTCCCAAATAAACAGTCTGTTTCTTGATGGGCCTCTAACTAGCAAGAAAATTAAAGCTTGAAATGAATGTAAGGAGCTTGCAAGTACCGGCTAAGTGCTTAAGCTCTTTGTCCAGGAATTGCTATAGGGCCTGAGTCCACTTTTCCGTGACTCTGGTGATCTAGCATAGGACCTGCTTGTAATGCTGGAACACTTCATCTGAAGACTCATTGATGCCTTTTACATACTGAAAGGCTAATGTAAAAAAAGCCAGCACTAAGAAGTTTCTAAAAGCCACTAATCACCTTCAAACATGTCTTGGAAGCTTCATTGTGATTAGTGATGCTAGAACGGGAGAGAGAGAAATCATGGGTTTTAGGAAATACACTCTCCACTAAGCATGTGAGGTGCTGCTTGAAATTTGGATTTGAAGGATTGGGTAAGATTTATAGATTTTAAAACTTTCTGGCTTTAGCACAGTTATAGAGTTAACTTGATTGCATTAGTAGCTCACTGATTTTACTTGTTGCCTAGAATTGCTCTCTACGGATTAACACTTTTTACTGAATAAGGCCAATGATAACCTGTGTCGCTGCACAGCACCAAAGCTTTATGTACATTGACAAACCAAACCATATACAGAAAGCTACTTTGGTAATTGAAAAGAAACGCTAATGTACAATTTTGTTCCTTTATTTTTAGTTAAGGCAATGCTAGTACCTGTTGGTCAAGTGGTTACTATTGCATTTTCCATTGGAAAGTCTGTGGGAAACCTTAAAAGTTACTTTGCATCCCAGATGAAAATACCAGAAACAGTCATACGTATTATGTTTGAAGGTATGTAAAGCGGTCTTATTAACTTGCTTTTATCCAGGTTCATTAACCTTAAAAGAAGGCTCAAGTTTCATTTAAAATCAATAGAAAACTGCTGCACAGACTGTTTTGTAATTTAAACATATTACTGTAAATCTGTTGGAGACCTTACAGTTACTTTGTGTCTGAAATGAAAATACCATTTACTGTTTCATTTAATGCTTTTGCTACATAAGAAAGTCTGTAAAAATTATCATTCAAACATTTTTTTTATTTTTTAACCATGCACCACAAATTATGATTTTCAAGAATCTTTTCCTGTTTTGTTCATTATTGTATGTTGGTGTACTGTGTTACATACAAAGAGGGGGATTTATCAGAACTGAAGCAGACAAAATCTGGAGCAGCGGTACATGGCAACCAATCAGCTTCTCTCTTTCATTTTCAAATCTTAACTGAACAAACTGAAGAGGAAAGCTGATTGGTTACTATGAGCAACTGCTCCAGATTTTGTCTGCTTCAGTTTTATAAATCCCCCTCACTGTGTTTTTCCGGATTCAGAGCCTCTGCTGCGCTCCGTCTTTGAAAACTCGCATCCTATATAAAATCAGTCGCACTGTAGCAATGGGAGTTAGCTCACAGTTCCCTCAATTGCGCACTTTTTACATTTTTCTTGTCACCTTGGCATTATGAAAGTTTAGGCTGAAGAAAGTGAGCACTGATGCTGAGCTTTGGGTGGCGTTTTACAGGTGCACGCTCCACATTCTTTCTCCTACCTTTCAGCATGTCTAATTGCTGCTCCTGCTTCTAAGATCTTGTGGATCATTTGGTCTCTTGTCTCCATCCATTGCCTGCCTATAGTGACTTGGTTACCTCTAGCCACCTGTGACTCTCATAAGTACCATTATTTTGGGTTTGTCAGTACGCACGGCCTTGCCTCACTTTGAGCCTTCCGACTGCAGCTGATCACCTCAATCATATTTCTCAGTTTTTTTTTCAGAAAGGACTAACACCTGTAACATAGATCCTGGGACC
This sequence comes from Nanorana parkeri, assembly GCF_000935625.1. Lineage (NCBI taxonomy): Eukaryota > Metazoa > Chordata > Amphibia > Anura > Dicroglossidae > Nanorana > Nanorana parkeri. The sequence continues at coordinate 425,681 of NW_017306569.1, forward strand.
CCCTATTACCATAGGACCGTCCTCTTCAGAGTCTTATACAATGTGAGGCTGAGACTTCACATACATCCACAAAACCCTTAATATCCTCTTCAGAGATTTGATTAGTATGTATATAATTAATGCAACAACCTGCTTGCAGAGGCATTTCACAACAGAACCCACTGTTATGGCACCACCTCTAAGAATGGCTTTTACCATCTGTGATTCAGATTCAGAGTTTTCACAGCTTTCTTCAGAAGAGTTTGTATTTCAGCAAGTCTCATCCTACTCAGCTTTTCATGAGGTACTTGATCCTGTATTTGATGTAGTATGTTAGGGCATCTGCATGCAGTTCCAGGCCTTGGGTCTGTTAGAGCTGCGACTACAAAGACCTTTCCATTATATTCTGTTTGTTAGTCCTTCCTTTATGAAGATTGGAAGCAATCCGTGGAGTCATGGCTCCCAATGTAACTGAACTTTTTCCATTTGAAAGGAAAAAGTGATCTCTGCTCATCTCAAGTCATCAAGCGTGTTTTCTGATATTGCTAACTTTAAGAATTTCACTAACTGCCACTTAGATTGAAATGTGTCAGCTGGAGTTAGCTGGTATAACTGTCTTACCCTTTTTGGCACTGACTAAAATTTGTGCATCCATGTCAAAAGGGAGCTCTCCATTTCGGGGCCAAATCTTACTATGGAGCTTTTGGAATAAATGTCTGAAGCACTGTGTTTCACCTGTGAGAGACTCTTGAACACATCTACATTTGTGTCTCACATGGGCTTAATGTCCGCTTTGACTTCGTACTTGGCATGCAGAGGATACCCAAACAGATCATTTACTTTACTATCACTTTAATGGTAGACATTTCTTTGGTTCTATCCTTGACAATGTCATATCTGATACTTCTGGTGGCTGGAGTATATGCTCAGCTCAGCGCAGAAGATCTGTAGATGGACAACCCCATTCTTTATCTGCTTCTAAGCAGTACCTTGTAAACAGTCTATATCTCTCATTCAAGCAGTGGTTCTTTTTTCCAACTCTACACATCCCCTACATGGTATATTAAAAGTCCAGAGGCCTTCATGGGACTGGAGGACACTTTCTCTTCCTGTTATTTAGCTCACTTTTTTATTCCTAGTTCTCGTAGGTAGATTCCTGCATTCTCTGCATTAGGGTAAAAAAATGGCCAGTACCTTTTTCTCTCTGCCTTCCTCCCCACACTTACCTGTCAGCGGTGCTTCTCACTTCCGTCGGTCCCAAATGGATCCTCCGTTCCCTGAACTTCCTGGTTGCGGAGGGAGAATACCGATGGCAGAGGAGCCATAAAAACGACAGCAGTTTTTTTCAAAGGTGGCCCTCCTAGAAAGAAATATAAAAAAACCCCCAAAGCTTCAATATCACTTTAAAGTTTGATGCTTCAAGGGTTCTATTTTCCCATGCTCATCTTTTGCAGGGCTCCTTTTATGGACCTCCCTCTCCTTGAAGTCATCAAGGTTTGAGGGTGTTTTATTTAAGCCTTTTTTTTTACTGTTTTGTCTTTTTTGTGGACACACCTTGTCTGTCCTAGCTTCCTTTCCCTGCCATTAAGAGTTAGGTATGCTAGACTTAGGCCTTTTTCTTCAGTAACTTTTTCGTTTTTGTTGACCACCTTATGCTCCTGGTCTAACCTATTTTGCCTGTTTTATAACTTAAGGTGGATGAATGGGTGCCTTCTACTTTGCTAGGTTTATTTTCTTGGTACTAATAACCATTTCCATTTTTTGGTTCACTCAATTCTGTCAAGCCTCTTTTTTCCTTTTGTTGTAAGATTCCACATGTCTCAGTGGCTTTGCTCATTTTTCAGTTTGACTGCTTTACGATGTCCCACATGTCCAAGAATGACTTCAGTCCTGTGTCCCTTAAGATATATAGGAATAAGATTTTTGTACTTGCCATACAACCTTTTATTGTAGTCCATTGTGGGACACAGGTTTCAAACTGTCCACCCTTTGTGGTATTGGCATTTTGTACTGCTTGCTCAGAAAACTGAGGTATGACGTTTGAAAGAAGGGTTATACGGGGGCTGACTAACATTTTTCGTTTGTCAGTGTCCAATCCTCCTATAGGCAGCAGTATAACCACATGTCCAAGAATTGCTACAATCCTGTGTCACTCAGTGGATTTCAGTTTTGGAGTGTATCACTAGAGGGGTCACCATCAGAAGGAAGGAGGTCCTGAAATCCCTATATAAATCTTTAGTTAGACCTCATTCTGAATACTGTGTCCAGTTCTGGAGATCTCTCTTGCAAAAGAGTATTGATAACATAGAAGGAATCCTGAGACATTGGCATCAAAAAGGGTGAAAAGTCTGAGAAATTAAACATATCAAGAGAGACAGCAGGAACTTAAAGACCCATGCTGGTGAAATTTTGACTCCCCTTCCTTCCTTCGCACCCCCTCTAACCCATCCAGCAGGGTTTTTATTTTTACTTTCCTTGTGACGCAAGTTATACTCACCTCTACAGATCCCTCACCAAAGCCATTTCTGGGTGCGGGGGACTCCTACTCTGGTGCTGCAGATGATCCCTCTCTGGCCAGTCCCCTACCGTCCCCTTGTAACGACATCACTTCTGATCCTGAGAGAACCCTGACACTGGACAGCCAATAGAGAGTGTCCACGTCATGCAGGCAGTATTGTGGTCACCCAAAGAAGGACCCAGTGGGAAGTAAACAAAGGAAGAGAGAAGACTTGGTATTGGTGGATTACATCTCTATAAGTAAAATGGCCATTTAGTTTTGTTTTTTTTTTGCCAGCAGTCAGTTATAGCGGTAGGAGGGTGGTCAATTTTATCCTGCAGGTGGGCTTTAATATGTGCATTTTTGAAGAAAGAAGGGGGGCATGATTAAAACCTTAAAGTTAGATTACATTAGTCATTTTTAATATCAATAGCTATATGAAACTCCAACCTATTTACTTCTATAGTAGATACAATGGAAAAGTAGGTTTTTTTTCTGTCTTAATAATATAACTTCACACCAGACAGGTGTCAGCACATGTTAAAGGACAGGTATTATGCTGATTGCTGCCTGTGACTGTCCAGGATCAGTCGGAGCCACGAGTTCACACTGGAACCCTCAGCTCTGTCATGTTTCTGAAAAATGTAGGTGGTGTTTGGTAATGCATTAATATTTCTCCATTTCTGTCATGGATCATTATTTACACAACTATTACAGCTGCCTAGTTAACAGAATTGGCATGCAGCTTCTTATGAATATTTTCAAAAGTGAATACATGGGTAATAATCCTGCATCACACAGTTTGCACTGTACTTCTCTACTGTATGTATATCAAGGAATAGCAAACACTTATTTCATAAAAGTAAAATGTTTTTAATGGTCCATAACAACAGCCCCCTTTTCATATATTTCTGCTGGTTATCTTCCCTTCTTTGCTAATGTAGTAATTCCTTGGTACTTAGTAATATGACCAGATATTGGTAATTTGTTCACATTAGTGAAAATGATAGATTCATGTTTGTATGCATACATCACAGTATTCAACAAATGCAAAGAATTGCAGCTGAAAATGATCACTGTTATGCAAAATAAACATTTCTTGTTCCTGGAAGAGTAGTTGGGCCCTTAGAAGCTGATTTACTAAAGGAGTCAAGAATCTTCACACAATAAATTCTGTGAATATTAACTTCAATTATCCAGTCATTTTAAAAGCAAAATCCTTGACAACTCCTGATAGTAAATCAGCCCAAAAGTGTTTTTTTATAGTATTAGATTTCTGTGTTGCACTATATTAGTTTAGAATTTAATATAATGTACATACATCACATAGCACTATAGGCATACTTTGCTTTCTGTTTTGTTTCTTTGTTATTATAGGCCAAACAGTAGAAGACCATGAGACTTTAGTAGATCTTGGCATCACACCTCATGGTACTATCCAGCTGGATATGCAGTCAATGGATCCTGAAAACTATCCAATCAAAGCTATGAAATTTCAGCATGAATACAGCATGCCAGATGTCATAACTGTCAGGGTACAAACAGGTTGGGCAACATTCAAAATACTTCTGATCAATGTTCCTTGCTTGTACTGAAGTGTTATAATGTAAAAAAGTGATGCTACCATCCCTTAAATCAGGCATAAGCAATGTTGTAAATCTACTGTACAACATGGACGAGGTCAAAGATCACCAGGGTGCACCAACCTTTTAGTTTTTTTACAAGATAACTTAGTAAGGCCCCATTAAAAGTAAGGACGATTTGAAAAAAACATATACTGTATACAGTACATATTGCACAGGAAGATAACTGTAAAAATATAAACATATCCTGCCTTTTTAGCTATAGTGAGAATTGTTTTTACAATATGCTAGGCTAGGTTTGGATCTAGCCTGGCTAGCTGGTTTCAGCCTGTAAGAGCAACATTTTAAGAAAACGTTGGTTAGGACTGTGCGATCCACCCCTTGCATCCATCCCAGGCTCTGGTATGTAACATTATATACCAATGTCTAGGATGGGGACCAGAGCAGCAGAATGTGTAGCTATGTCTCCCTATCCCTCCCTGAGCTGCTGTGCAGATTGGGGCAGCACTTCTAACATAGGATCAACATGGCAGGGGCTTGATCTACACATTGCATGGTCGACTAACCTGTTGCCAACCCCTGCCCTAAATAACAGAACATCAGCACAGCAAATTGTGTAGGCCACCTGGCATGCTAATTGCAGCCTGTATTCTTTTAGCATAAAGTGTGTGCTTTTAAATGAGTTCTTCTCATTCCAACCTAGTGGAAACAACAGCCAGTTTTCACCGCATCACCATTATCCCAAGAATTTGGTCCAGTCATTTGTAGCTAACTTAGCCCCACCCCTAGCAAACTATTAAATGGGTCATTTGGGTCCTTTACCCATTCATCCAAGTTGAAAGTCCTATACCCAATCCTTCTAGATGAAATTAGAATTAAACATTTGAGACCACTTTTTACAAACTTACTTAAAAAGAAGAAAACCTGCAGTAATGAAGTATGAGGGTTTCCACTCTTTACCTTCCTGTTTGAAAATATCAGTTATCTGGCTGCTTTGCTGAACTTTCCTTTTCTGTAGTCTCAGACAAATTAATTTATGATATTGAGGATTAACTGATAGGTGAAAGGGATTATAATAACAACAACAAAAAATCTGAACTCAAAAGAGAAAACATTTAAAATAAAAACACCTTAATAAAAGCTTGTTTTAGTGCCTAAGATTCCACAACCCATTTACTTGCAGCTCTTGTATTGTAATTCTTTATGTCACATATTTTCTGTTTCCATAGTAAGCAGAAATGGAAAGGCAGATCTGGTATAATGGCACCATACCAGCTGCTGATAAATGTATCAGAGCTTAGATTTGTTTTTCTATTTAACACTGATGCTTTTGTTTAGGAGAAGATGCTTATCAAGATATAGCAGTGGAAATTGAAAGATTAAACTACCGCAAACCGTATCTGGGTGGATATCGACACAAATTGACAGAAGTGGTGTACCACCATGCTGGAACACAGACTGTACCCAAAAAAAGACCAGATAGAGGAGTTGAAGTATTCTGTAGAGACACTCAGGTATATATCGCTGAAGTTTATGTAAGCTAGTTGTTTTCAGAAGTACGTTATTTGATGTTCTAGTAGTTCTGCCTGGGGTGGGGATATACAGTAAATCCAATTAAATTATATGGTATATTTGTTTATATGACCTTTTCCTGCCTATGCTCATTCCAAAATGACCATCCAAGTTCGATTGGCTACATTCCAAGTATTCACATGTCTGTGAAATCACAAAATAATCATAATTCCCTGAATATCTTTAGTATGGTACTCAGAAAAGAACTCCAGGGGGTAAAATGTTTAAATCTAAACTGTCTTCTTATTTAAATTACATAGTTTACAGCAATAACTCTCTCTGTTGAAATCAATTACTGTTTTGGGGTACCCATGAATCTTAACATCCCTGATGTTAAAGCATAAACTAAATATGACTGCTACTCTTCTGAACATCACTGCAGGTAGCTATGAGTCACACAAAAATAAATGAAACCTGTTGGGGCAGGAATATTCTCTTTGTCACCTCCTTATTCACCTATGAAAAACTTGAGTGCCTACAATATCTGTCTCTCTCTCTCTCTCTCTCTCTCCTCTCGCTCTCTCTCTCTCGATATTTAAATAATACAAATATAGATCATCATTAAAATCATTAAAGACTTCTTTTAAGAGCATTACATTTTGAACTGCTGAATAGTTGTTTCTAATTTAGCATTTTCAAGCTGAGGTTCATCAGTTTATGTGCTTAGTTTCTCTAACAAATAGTTTTTATTTCTCTACAGACGGTATTTGAAAAGAACAAGCCTCAACAGTCAAGGAATACAATGTCTACACAAATGACAAAAATAAGTTACTATGTATCAAATATAACTGATAAACTCTTGCAACCCTCAAAATATGTTACAGCAGATGAGTATCACGCCAGAAGAGTGAGAGCAGTAAGTGAATGAATGTGCGTGTTTGTGTGCTATGCCACTGACAAAGAATAACTGATACTTTCTATGTTGTTTGAAGGTGATCCAATGTCTTTGCCCTTTGATCTATTTGTGTACAGAGAGGCCTAAGCAATAAAGCACCTGGCGTATTCGCAGTCTTGGCAACGTTACTACTGGGCTTTATTAATATTTTGTAAAGCTGATATTATATGGCAGTAATGTAGGATTTACCTGCCGTGCAAATTCTGCATAAATCTGAGAACCTAAAGTGCCAATAATAGCATTACTAAGAAAGATACACAATGTTTCCTGAAAAGTCAGGAGCCCAACCACTTCTACAGTGCCAAGTTCTCTGCAATGTCCCATGCCTCCTGTTTCCATGGAATTCTGGGAAGTTCTGAAGTCTTGGGTGACTTCTGCCAACCCACAAGAGGTTGTTGTTTAAAAGAGCACAAACCACACTCTCAGACACTCAGGTGGGGAAATAAAGAAATCTGCTCTTTACTTATTAACTTTGACAAATGACCACTGTAAACAAATATAATAATAAAAAGATTATATAGTGCATGTAAACAAGGCTGGCAATAAAAAAAGATGTGTTTATTGGTCAGGTTTTTCTGGAGTTCTGTGTCTTGCAATTAATATGTGGTAATCCGTGCCATTCAGGTGATAGTAATACAGACTTACGTTCGACGATTTCATGCCAAAAAAGTGGTGGAGCAACTTAGAGAGGAAAAAAACCTGAGACTGCAATGGGAAGAAAGGGAGGAATTGCGAAAGAAGCAAGAGAAAGAAGAAAGGCTGAGAAAAGATTATGAGCGCCGAATGAATCCGAAGACTAAGGAAGATTTTGAACTTCTCTACCATGCACTTGAATGTAAGTATGATTGTTTAATAGGAGTGTAACATCATCCTAGAATTGTCACTATAATATACTTCAAGGCCATTAGCTTTAAAACTACTAAACCTTAGATCATGGGGAAAAAAACTACGAAGATGATCTGTCATTTTCAAAAAGGCCCTAGCCATTAGTACAATTTATGTCTGCTGCCTAGGGATGAGGTTCAGGTTCCCTGCTACCATGTTTTTATCGTGAATCCCCAGGATTTGTGAATCGCGAACTTTTGGTTGAAAATTTTGCAGGTTTGCCACCAGAAATAAGGAACAACCTATAATGCAGTGCATGGCCTTTACCTCTGGTCAGCTAAGGTACAAGATTTAAAAATTTGAAGGAATGAATAACCCAGCCCCATTTCTATAAAAAGTTGTGCACGGCTATGCCCCAAGTTACGTCCCTTTTGGAACTGACTCTATGCCCTATATAGAGTTACCGGAGTTCTTATCCCGAGGGACGCCCAATATGTTCTGTTAAATCGCCCTATTCCGGGACTCTCCAAGTCTTCAGGACAAACTGATTTCCTTTTTCTTACTGGCTGCTAAAATCACCATCGCCAAAGCCTGGCAGTCACCAACAATACCCTTTAAGCAAGTTAAATTTAAACTGTCGTGGATAATGGTTCACGAGAAGATGCAGAGCATTCTCCTTGACACAGAAAAGACATTTGAATCAATATGGTACCCATTTATGCTCTACATTGAAGTATCTATTGTTCTATGAACGGTTCTTAGGACTTATGACGCGGGGTTGGTTTGTACTCTCCGGAGCAGTCTTCTTATTTCTCTCCCTTAACTCCTCCCGATGTTTTCCTACCCTTATCCCTTTTTTAGTGTCATCGAGCAATGTTGCATAATATCAAGATGGTTACGATTTCTCCCACACCTTCGCACTTAGGAGCGCAATATACGTAGGCTTCTAGTTCTCTGTTGTTCTTTTTGTTTTGTGATCATCTTCGGAATAGCTTGAATTTGCTCAGTGTGGATAATTCTTGAGTACATCATCATTCTATCTCATACTACTGTACAGTGCTCTTTCCCCATTTGCCTTACATTTGTTTATGTTTTATATATCTTTGTTTACTGCTACAGTGGCCGGACTGCTTCTGCGAGAAAGCTAGGCACTGTGCTAGAAAAGTTTTTGATGACACTACTACGTTTGTACTAATAATTCTTCTATTTTGAAAAATAAAATACTTTGAAAGTAAAAAGTTGGAGCACAGCAGACATATTCTGTGTGTTGAAACTGTTAGATAAAGCTAACAATTCTGTCTAGGGAGAGATACTGTTTTTTATTTATTTGTTTTTAATGTTTGGCATTGGCATATGTCCCTTATGGCAGTGCCCCCACTTTCTATGCGGTTTGTTTGACAATAAGTTGCTTATTAGCTCTACAAATGGTCAGAATATATTAACATGACTCACTACCCACAGACTTCAATAGGGTTTGCCAAATTTATACTTTGAGCAAGATATGCAAAACTATTCACAAACTCAACCCAGGTAGATTTCCTCAACTGTACTGCTACCGTGTACAACAGTGCTAACCACTGTAAGCACATGGCAGTTTGCCTTCACCATAGAGGTGAACAGGGACTGTCCGTAATGGCCAGACATACTTCAAGGCTACAGAGTGTATTGGCTGTATCTTTAAAAAACTCATTTTTTGTGTGTGCAAGTCTTAAAAATATAAATATGTTTCTATTTCCAGGTGCCAATCAAATCAGCCTTCCATACACAAAACAGAATGATTCATTTGAAATGAGGAGGTATTATTTGAAGGACAACCATTTTCCTGGAAATAGATTCAAAATATGCCAAGGCGCTTCACTAAGGCTATCTTTTGTAATAATAATGTAAAAGTGACATTTATCATCAACCTAGCTTTCTGCTTTCTAAAGGCCATGTTTTCCTGCTTTAAGATTTTTACAGTGAATAATTGAAAAACGTGACCTTAGAAACAAAGATATCTGTGCCGCCTGGAGAAAAGGCTTCTAGAAATGTAAGCAAGTCTGGAAAGCAAGGAGCACACCCAGGGGCATTTGGAAACGTAGGGCATAAAGCGCTGCGCAAACTGTTGGCACTATATAAATCCTGTATAATAATAATGATAATAATAGGGCAAGGTACAGCCTGGGAACATTCTACATTTGGTGAAAAACATTCAATATTTCTAAATTTATTTTGCCTCCCTAAGACAAAAAACATGCAGTTGTACCTTATAAATATAGCCCATCATCAACTATTCAAGTTTTATTACCATGCCATAATGTGTTTTGTAAATGCGTATGATTGTACATTATACACACACACCCGAAGTTATTTCTGTGACATCTGATTTGCTGGTGATACTATGATGGCTTTGATGGCTCTAGTCGGATTTTCTCATGGCATTTGTTGGTAGCAATTTTATTTATTATTAATTTTGTTTAATTCATCTGTGTATTTTGTTTATAGTATGGAGAAAAGAAGAAGTGGAACGTATTAACCAACAATATACGGGTGCTGAAAGGAAAGCAGCTCTATGTGCACTGCTGGAACAGGAGACCCAGCTGATCTCTTCTATTGGCAGACACAAAATAGATGCTGGAGAAGAAAGCCAGCAGAAAGCTATACAGTCTCTCCTAAACAAGGTAGAGCTACAAGATAAGCTCATAAGAGCTAAAATGTTAATCAGTCTGTTTTGTGCTAGATTATGATTATTGTCTGTACAAGAAAGTAGTGCTGGGCCTTCAGTATGAAATCTGAAGGAAAGGCAAGTAGGCAGGGGTGCTGCTAGGATTGTAAAAGGTCTGGGGCATGCTAAGGAAATTACATTTCCAATGACTAATGGGCATGGCCAGATTGCATCTAACTGTGCGAGTGGCATAACGGAAATGGCTAAATAGAAAGTGAGCCTATTGCACACAATTGCTGCAGTCTTGTACCCTAAAAAACAAACACAACAACCACAAGTGAGTCTTGCAGATGCATATAAAACTCAGTAAAATTTTTTTTTAAGTATATACAGTGCAATTGTCAGGATCATGCAATGCACAGCACAGCATGCAGAGTGCAGCAGTTGGGAGTTAAAGTAGTATCACACGCTCAAACTTTTTTTCCAATTATGAATCCATATCATACAAATACACATTGTCCAGCAAAGCATTGCTCTACATTTTTGCTCAAACACTTACAGTCATCATGTTTCTGAATAGTGGCTTCCGAGTCTCTCTGCTCAGCTTCTCTGATCTTTCTGTCCAGTACAAGATCTTTGCAGCTTGTTTTTGGCCCTAAGACAATGTGTAGTACAAGCTAGATAAACTGTGTAATTTGTGTTTGCTTTCCCAAAAGCTTTTGGAGACTGTTGGCTCAGTTGACAGCAGTACTGGAATTCCTGGCTTGTCTTTTGTATGTGATCTGGGATTCAAATGATTTACATATTATCATTCTCTTGACTAGATTAGCTACTGGTACTAATTGTATGGTTTCTTCCTGATATACAGTAATGAATTATGAATTGAAGTTCTTTACACTAGGCTCCACATTTACATTTGGCACCACTTCGGCTCTGTTATAAATGCGGCTGCAAGATTTGTCCTGTCTCTGTTTCTAATGACACTTCTACCCCTAATCAGTGTCTGCTCTGGCTCCCTGTTGGATTATTGAAAATGTTTTATTCTTTTTTACAATAGCGTTTGACTGTACCTGTCTATTTCTGGTTCCCTGCCCCCATGTATACCCTGAAGCTGGCTTTCATATACGTAGATGATCTGCTTCTCTCTTGCTGCACTTTTATCTTGAAAGTTCTCTTTTGCTGTCTCAGACTGTCCTCTTTATGGAAGCCTAAGATAGTCTCTATTTGTTTGCTATCCCTGTCCTTTGACATTCTCATCCAGTGTGCACACAATTCCATCCACATCTCCTGTACACATATTTATCTTTTCAGCCTTTATCCTGCTGCCAGCCTATTATTTTTTACCTTTCATTTTCTTATTCTAGATGTTTAGTGACATCTGCTACCTGAGTCTGTCCTTAGAGATTTCATTCTGTATTCAGGTATATATCGGCTGCTTGGCAGGTCCAGTCTTCTAATATTAATTGGATTATGTATGGCTGGCCATTCTCACTTAAAGTGACACTAAAATTGGGTGTTAAATCTTAAACATATGTTCAAGTATCTTAACTGTTAAAAAAATGTATCCTATTTGTGTATCACTCAGCTGTAGATCCTCAAATCATCTCTGAATTGGTGCTGACACTGTCCTTCCTTCTGGAGGGTGACTACTTTTGTTCCCCATGGTCCCTGTGTGTGTTGTAAAGTAGCCACCGCTCCAAGCTCGCTCCCGTGATGGACTAAAATTTCACTTTTAGTTTACTAATTTGTATTGAGATTGTAGTCCATCAGCAGTTTTGAACAGGGTAAAAGAGGGTTATAACCTCCATCAGCTTTTTTTTTTCCATCGCTGTCCTATTAGGGAGGAAATCCCTCCAAAGAGAGGAAAATCCCTGGTGGTCAGCAGGGCCACCAGAACTAGTGTCACTATTTCTCCTATATTCCTGTTTTGATGACAACTCAACATTTGGGTTGTGTTTTTTACTTTCACTTTAAGTGATAACAGCCACCAGAACAAAATCGAGAAAGTAAATCTTCTGAACAGGGACACAGACAGAGATAACAATCAGACAGGTGTTCTAATCCCTCTCCACTCTATCCAGCTGCATTTTAAGGTGGAACTAAACCCGCCGATTTAATGGTTAACAAAAAGAAAGCTCAAGTTAGAAATATTCAATGAATGTTATTAGATCCTTCATCACACATACCATTGTTTTACATACCTCTAGTGATAACTATCACAGTTGTCATTTTCCTATTGTCATATCTCAACCAAACTTTCAAGTTCACGATTGGCTGCTGTCGTAGCTAGTCATATGTGCAGAACCATAACAACTGCAGATCTAAATAGAGGCTAAGATAGTCCTATCTTCACCTGCAAGAGTATTGGGGGGTTTAGTTCTACTTTAGAATGTGGTATGATAATGTTCTGTATTGTTAATAGTGTATATACAGCAGTGACGTGCGGTACCTCTTGGTCGGGGTGAGGCATTCCCCAGCCCGCCCCCGCCAACCAAAGCACCGCCCCACCGACCAAAGCTCATCCTTCTGTTGGTCGAAGCTCCGCCCCCGCCGGACAAAGCTCATCCTCCTGTTGGTCGAAGCTCCGCCCCCGCCGGACAAAGCCCCAACCCATCCCCAAGCTAGTGTAAAGGAGGAAGGGAGGGGCCTCCCTGTCCCTCACTTGCTCCTCACCGCTGAGGCTCCATGACAGGTTACACAGCGGGGAGGATTTCCCTGCTGTGTAACCTGTTAGATGCCTATCTGAATGGAGAAAAAGCTGTCAGCTTCAGACATGAAGCTGACAGCTTTTTCCTCAATAAGTCTAGGTGAGGCTCTGCCTCACCTGCCTCCCCTAACTGCACGTTCCTGATATACAGTATGCTTAATTTATTCCGTACCGTACGATATACAGTATTGGTAAATATAAAAGACACCTAATACATAGGTACAAATAGTTTCTGAAGCTCACCAGGTCTAAAGATATTTGACATAAAGATGGTATTTACCTACACACAGCAGCCTCCCTGAGAAATAATCCAGCAAACTCTGGTGGCCACCAGTACATGTCCACAGTAAGCTGAAGGGCGTGGTCATACGTTTTCATAAAATAATTAACTCTCAATTTATAAAAAGTCATAAATAGTTAAAGGTCATTTGATTTTTGCAGACATGGCATTGCAATAAAAATAAATGATAGGTGCACTTCTTCCAATAAAATATAAATATGCCTCCCCACCCACTTCTACTCTTCCTCAACAAAGTAGTATAAGTACTGGCTACCAGGGCTGGGCACTATCCTAGTTTCCATGGCAGGGAAAAAAACTTCACTCTGGCTCATGTGTGCGCAACTCCCATTGTAAATAATGGCTCATATGACAAGTCAATGGGCATGCCATTATTTCTTGTGGGTGCATATATGGTAGTGAAAAGGACAGATGTGTTTCCCATTGCTGTTACAGAAAGCAGAGTGTTCTATCTTAAAAGAGCCAAAAGAATGACTTGAGCGTACCCTCTTAATGTTTGAAAGGAGTTGTTTCATGCCAAGAACCGAGTCTCCAGGTTTCCTTTCAGTTCAAACAAAACTATATTAATATCATAAAGTTGCTCTCTTAGTCCCACATCATATATGTGCAGTTAAAGATTATGGATAATTACTTATCCTTTTACAGAACTGGACTGATTCCAGCAACACAGTAGTCAGTTCACCAAAGTACTGTAGAAGACCATTCATTAATTTTTATTTCTTAAATATAGGTTCTTTTTTATTCTGTAACTGTTGTCAGCACAGTAATTATATACTGCCTATTAAGCAAAAGGAAAATGGCATGTGAGAGCTTTTAAGCTGAAAAAGAAAACCAGAATTATCCAGTTTCTGTACTTTCCATTGCACTTTGACTCATCTTTGCACCCGTTCACAGGATACCAGAGCCTACTCTGGGCTGTAATCTGCAGTTACTGGTTAATAGAGCTTATTAAATGTGTCTGTAACGTAAAATTTGTGGGTGGTTGTAATTACACATAGATCTTCCTTGGGGCTTGCTGTATTTTAAAGATATGCATGCTTATATTTACTATAAAAGCATTTTTTTTTCTTTTGACTTAACTTAAATGATAATTTAAAAAACGCTGGTCAGAAAAAAACTTGTCTTGTTTTTCTGGCTTGCTGGCTGAAATAACTTTGGGCCAGAAATATGCTTTTGTCCGAAAAATGTATTTGTTACTTTCAAAAACCGATTTACTAAAGTGAGCTTTTATGAAGAGATTGGGGTTTGATGGTCATTTTTATTTTATGCAATCAGAATACTTAGAACATACTCTTTAGGCAGACGTTTGAATGCAGTTATTTTCAAGCCTTATCCCTTTCATTCGCAGGGTAATCAAAACCTTCGTGATCAGACCAAATTTTTAAGTTTTAGTATTAGTACTAGTTTACTTGACAATAACTTTTTTTTTTTCATAATCTGAATTTTATTGAGTTTTGGTCAATTGCAAGGGGTATAACATTTTTAACACACTTTTTAACTACTTTGAATGCCAAAATAAATGTCACACTTTTTTTAAGCAAACGTCCATTTGGTCTTTTTTATTTTTAAAATATCCTCAGCATATTTTTTAAAATACACAAAAATGCAGTTTTAGTTTGTTTAAAGTCTAACCTTTTTTATTATTAGTATTATTACAAATATTATTACATTCTTTTCTCCTATCCATGCCGAGTACAGGGTCCCCAAATATGTGTAGCTTTTAAAACATAAGTCAGCGCTCTATGGTAATAATGTGTGATTTTTTTTTTTTTTTACCATTTCAAGATATTAGGCAGTTTCCATTACTCTGCTGAGTACAATAGCTGTAATCCATGGATGATTTATAATATTAATTTTTATGAAACTGTATTGCTCTTCCTTTCTCCTCACAGCTGAAGCTGCTGTGAGCAAAGAGCAGCTCCTACAACGGTACAGGGACCAGGAAAGTGTGTTGCTTGGCACATACTTTCTTTTGATCACCATGATTTATTAATCATGGTGATTACATGATCTATCAAACCTAAGTGTGGTCACAGATTGATCAGACAGGGTCTCCAGCTGGACTATGCAGGGATCTGTGGGAGATCAAAGTGATCTCCAAAGCCTGCTGCAGGTAATATTGGCAGGGCTTTAATTAACGTCCTCCTGGCATGGAAGACATTCATTTACAGTGTGTGTTGTGAGGGGGGTCATGAAGGGTTAATAAAAAGAATCTGAAATTGTAAAGCTGAACTCCAGGCACGCAATAAAACTACAAGGGACTAACCTATTGGACGATGTGCTGAATATGAAATTATTCAAAATATGTAGTACTAAATCCCTGCTTTAAAGTGTATTTTTACTTTTGCAGTCAAATTAGAGATATTTGATATGTGTTCCTATTCAAGCAGCATACAAAAAATATATTTGAAAAAAAATATTTCATACCTTTTAGATGTTTTGATGCAGCAGGCAACATGGCTGTTTCATTTTTTTTTCTGAGCACCTTCACAGTGATCTGTCCTTTTCTCATTATGTAATCCTTTAACCCTTCAGCCCTCACGGCCCCTTCTAACATTACAAAGAAGGAGAAGCAAGTTGAAATGTTAACCCTGAGAAGCCAAGAAACCCATGTAAAAGCGATTTAACCTGCAAGCATTGGGTTGGTTTTTTTTTTTGCTTATGCTATGTGAATGGGAACCTAACATGTATCAAATTTAAAATAGGTGTTATCCCAATTTGGCTGCAGAAATGGAAATAAACTTTAAATTGTTAAAACTAGCTCCCATGATTCCTTTGAACACCCGTTGCAGCAGTGAAAAAGTGTACAGGCTATAGCTAAACAAAAAACCCACATCCAGACTGTAGCTCCTGGTCATGCGACTCAGGAGAAGATGGCAGAGGCCTGGGAGTGTTTCTCTCAGAAGGTGTGCATGTGACTAAGCTTAAAGAGGAACTTTACCTATATCTTCCAAATAACAACAAAGGCACCTTTAGAAATGTTTAGTGATGACAAACTACAAACATACTTGCAGGCTTTTTTTTTTGCATACCTTATTTTTATTTTCTTCGACAGTCTTCTGACAGTGACCATTCTAACTAAGGACAGGTTACTAGATCTCTGTTTACTTCCTGGAACTCTGGCACATGTGACTAGGACATGTGACCATGCACATCATCTCATGAGATTACAGATGAGATTTCCCAGCAATACTCTGATGATTTAACCTTAACAGGATGCAACGCTTGGGCACAATTACATCATTTGTGCCCAAGTGGACCAGGAAGTGGGGGGGAAAATTGTAAGTAAAATAAAAATATGTTTGTTTAGCTAATGGATGTAATATGATGTCATATCAGCATGCAGAGCTGTATGCTGGGGTGATTTTTAGACAAAGGGGATAAAGATCTAATTTGAAGGGTGCAGGAAAAATGAACATAAAAGCTTGAAGCTGGTTAAAGCTTCTACACAAAGAGGATCATTAACCTGCACTGATTTCTTTCTCAGTATAAGCATTGTTTTTACAACATTTTTCTCTCCGTGTATTCTTGGCTGCTATCATTTCCAGCAATATGTTTTTACTGAGCCCAGATCTCAGCTTTAAGTAGTACTCTTTGTTTTCATTTGCTGTATTTTAAGTATTAATGGATCTATTATCACATTCCTCATTTAAAGTGTTGTGAACCCAAAAAATGGAAAGCATTTGATGGAAGAATAACGGAGATGGATACCCAGTTTACAATCCGTGCCAGAGAGTTACATGAGATTTATAACAGCATTAACACCCAATACTTCACTCGTGATGAGAGGCTTGATGCTCTTTTGACACTTAAGCATACTGTCAAGGTAATTTATTAATGCTTGGACACAAGTTGCATGTAACCACTGTTGGTTTTAAATAAATGTGGATGCCTTTGTATTTGTAAAAAAAGGATTGTGTATATACCAGGACTGGACAATTCCTGATCCCCAGGTCACAAATGCTACTGAAAAAAAATATCTGCAGAGAAATAGGTCACCAGCACTCTATTAGTTAAAGAGCAAAAAGTAGTTGCTTTATTGAAGAATTTTGTTGTCCTATAGGTTAGAATGGTAACGTTACGGGGCCACGGAGGACTCTGCATGGCCCAAAAACGTTGTAATTCTAGCCTATAGGACAATATTCTTTAACAAAGCAACTCATTTTTGCTTTTTAACTAATTGAGTTCTGGTGACCTATCTTTGTACTGCTCAGTATTTGCACGGCACCATCCGTAGCAGACACTTCGATCACCAAGTCCATTAATTCCAGTCAGAGAGCTGTAAGGTGCAGCTAGCATCTCTATCACTTCTTGGAAAAAATTATCTGGTGACCGGGTCATTGAAAGCTATTGCCGGTGGGGAAGTTGAAGCCAGCCATTGCCACTACACAACTGTCAATATCAGTGGCTGAATCAGTAAGCCAGCTCCCAAATAGGAGTTTTGTGTGACCCCTGTGCTGAGCCTTTCTGAGTCAGAGCACTTCCCAATGATTGGCTACATCATGCATTCCATGAGTGTTTCACCATCCAGTGACTGTTGGAGCAGATTAACATATTGCTATTGTTTCCATCCTAGTATTTGTTAGCTGTATAGTTTATGAATGCATATTATTTATCAGGGCTGAGCAACAGTTATATCAGGCATTGTATATTATAAGGTGATATACTGTAAGGTGAATCCAGGAATGTTGCTGTTGTCAGTGGATCCGCAGTTCCCTGCCTGCTGCTTCACACACACATCTGTTTAGACTTTCCAGGATTTGTTACTCGGTCATATTTTCATTTTTTTTTTAAAGATCGGAAAGTTTTATCACATTTGCTAGCATTTTCTATCTGTGATATGCACCACAGTTAAGTTAGAAGAAGAGGTAAGACTAAAGAAAAGCTTGTAGGATGGGTTAGAAGGGGGAGGGATCATATTTTACATGGCGTGGGACTTTAAGTCTTAAAGAAGAACTCCTGGTTTTAGAAAAATTAACCTTTGCAGTGGGGCTACCCCTGCACTCCAAGAGTTAACTGTTCATTTTTCTCTGGGGGCTCAGATAAAAAAGAAATACTCATCTGATCCTCAGTCGTGCGGCAGTACCTGCTCACCTCTCTTCCCCTCCGCTCCGAATGTCCCTTGGCCCTCTCACGTTTAATACAGGTGAATAGACTGTATTAGACGGATGATGTCAGCGGGGCTTAGACTGCTGGAGCCTGGGGGACAAAAGGCTGTAAGAACCTGCAGGGGTAGCAAGGGTTCATTTTTCTAAAACCTGGAGTTCTTCTTTAATTGTTAAAATGAAATCTGTGAGAATTAACAGAGCAAATATTTTCCATTTAAGTGTTCCTTAACGTGTATCTTTCAGCGCAGTGCCAGCTTCTAGGTTTTAAAAGCTGACTCCTGGCTGAGCATTGTCCAGGTCTCGTATACACTAAGGATACCTTACATGTAGCCAACCAGAGTACGTCACAAACCTGACCACTACAACGTAACTGCCAGCTTGTATTCCCAATGTAATATATGTTGTCATGGGGATTTGTTATAGTTCAGTATGCAGGGTAATGGTAGGCAGGACATTTGGCGCAGAACCTCTTTTATAAACTCCATTTTATAGAAGACAGCCTTATTATAAAGCAGAGGACATCTGCTATCAGATGGAACATTTGCCTAATTTAATGAATATTTTTATTCCATGAAGTTGAGATTTTTTCCTTTAGTTTCCTGATACAGTGGCAGAGTAATTGGATCGCTATATTTTACTCTGTGTGAAGATATTTTGTCAGAACATCTGACTAAGGCAATTTTTTTTACTGAACATGCAAAACCAGATGAGACATTTCAGTAGAAGGGTATTTTGTTAGGAAACTAAAATCTTGGTAACCTGCTTGCAACAAACCACGTCAATGCTTCATTATATTCTAAAACTATCTACAACTTAGGCTGATTATTTTTCAAATTAGGTCATTGTAGGCCATATTAAATAATATTCTGCCTATATCTGAATCATGCCATGACTGCTTCTGCCTGCGTTTAAAGTTATTCTGTTACTATTTCTTGCATGACCCAGATGTATATGTGTATATATATATATATATAGCATTTTTTCATATTTTTCATGTGTTTCTTTTAGGAACACGATTGCAAATTGACCCAAGAGATTGTAGAGCTAATTGACAGAGAGGCTGACCTTTTAATGCGTGGTGTACAAGAACACAACTTGGAAGGACTTCGGAAGAGAATATCCACGCTTTTCCTACAATACATAAAAATCCCCACATTTAACCCTGAAATTGCCAGATTACTCAAGGTAACGATTTGATGTATTTTTAAAGCAAACCTGTCACTATGCTGTTGAGTGTTTTCGCTTCAGTGCTATGATAGACAGTTTCCTTTAGGCTGTTGAATGGACATTTTATGTCTTTTCATTTTAAAAAAAATCAACCCTTGCAGTGGGGCTACCCCACACTGCAAGGGTTAACTCCTCATATTGGTCTGGGTCAAAAATAAAGAGGAAATACTCACCTGATCCTCAGTCCTGTGGCAGTGACCGTTCACCTCTCTTCCCCTCTGCTCTGGCTGTGGCTGTGGTATGTCCCTCAGTGTCCTCACGTCTAATGGACTGCAATAGACGTGATGATGTCATGGGCCTTAGACCGCCAGAGCCCAGGCGGGGAAGAGGCTGTGGGCACTGGTCTAGCAGTCAGGCAGGACTGAGGACTGGGTGAGTGTTCTTTATTTTTGCACCTAGACAAAATTAGCACTTTACCTTTGCAGTGTGGGGGTAGCCTTACTGCAAGGGTTAATTTTTTTAAAAATCCTGACGTTCTTTTTGAAGTGTTTGATTTTAGCTTTCAGTATTAACAACTGTGCTGTTAAAACCTTTTTTACAGGCTATTTAATTATTCTTCAAAGAAAGGGTTAGGGTTATGTAAAAGTAGAAAGTTATTAATACCAGTACCAACAGCATAATAGTGGATGCTTTCAATAGCATTCATTTTACTGAGCTTTTAGTCATTATGTGATGATCCTTAAATAAACCTGTTTGTATCCTATAAGTAAAAGTGCTATATAGGCTACAACAATAACATTAAGCTCCATAGTGATACCTCAACATAAGTTTAAATGATGCTCCCAAAACCCAGGCAGCTGTAACATGCCAATTTCAGTACTTCCTGGTAGTGTCAAGAAGTAACCCACCCATCATACCACCTACACATTCCTACTGGCCTCTTACTACGATGGGCCTTACTGACTAATAGGGTCATGTGAGAGGCAGGCCATCTCTCAACGCAAACAGCAAGTGTCAAAATTACCATGCTAGATCAGCTTGAGATATGGGGTACATGGGGAGCTGGAAAAGTCACATAAAGACATGTGCAGACCCTGCTAAGGCTAGTGCATTCGTCTAATGTACAGTCACTACAGATCAATTTAGAAATAATTCATAGTAACTACAGCTGTCTTTGTCACTAAATAACATTTGTAAAATGTTTGTGTGAATCATTGTCAAGTGGTGTAATCAGTTCACTAAGTGCTGTCAGCATTACCTTGCTGTAGCGTAAGATATGGTGGAAAGCACAAAATGTTATGTTGGTGAGAATCCTGTCCTGGCCCAATTGCCTAGTTATGATAGTGGTAAGCTATGATGGTAATATGGTTGTATGATACTCATCTCATTATAATGTTTATTTTCAGGTTCCACAAGATCCTGCCGTTCTTCGAAAAAATATATATTTCTGTCTCAGCTGCAAAAGCTACTTACCATCAACTGAGTTTTCTCTTTCTGCCAATGCTCGCAGTATTGGCAGGTGTCGAAAATGTTCAAAACTGGATAATGAAGCTCGACAGAGAGAAGAATTTTCAAAATATAGACTGTTACTGAAACAACTGAAAAAATCAGAAGTAGAATATGGGGATGATGCTAAAATAGCATTTGTGCTCCAGGTAAGTCTGTTCATCAAAAAAGGATTATTTGCTTTTGCAGGTATAATTTAGAAAGTAGAAACACTTGCTGTGTGTTTACATTAGACATATTGCTTTCCTGAGCTGCTGTAACATGTGCAAAGCATCAGCCATAGACCCCATTTTATTAATGCGTTAGAAATCACTCAGTGCAGACCTGCCCAAAATGTATTTTATTGGTAAGGGAATGCATTCAATCTGTTGAATACACAATTCTGCCACACCTTGTTAAAGTGCAACATTGTGGTATGGACTTGGCTGTGGGGAAGCATGGGAAGTCATCTGATTGTGATTACCATATAGTGTGCAAAGCAGTTAAAGCGTTTCTTCCAGTCAAAAAAAAAAACTACCCTTGCAATGGGACTACCCCAGAACTGCAAGGGTAGTTAAGGGTATCTGCTTGTTTTTGTCTAGGTGTATTGTGTAAAGGATTTTTGCTTACTTGATGCCTGCTCCCACATCCTCCAAGACCAGCAGCCTCTTCCACCCCTCTGCTTCATCAGACAATGGCCCAGTGTTGCCATCACGTACAATGCAGGGCCCAAAGCTCTGCATTATATGCGAGGACACCAAAGGGCGGTCCACAGGCTGGAGGATAGAGAGGTGCGTGCAGACTGCCTGGGAGGCTTTGGTCAATTAAATAAAAGTTCTTTACACAATACCCTAGATGAGCAGTTAACCCTTGAAGTGCGGGGGCAACCCCACTGCAAGGGGAGTTTTGTTTTTCCCTAGAGAGGCTTTAAATACAATTGTGAACATCTGTGTCCTTTGTTAGGATGGAGGAAAAGGAATCACCAGGACTCGGTAGACTAATCCAACATGTCCATTTATTGGACATAGACGTCACACAATCACAAGAGCCAACGTTTCGAGACCACGCAGAGTCTCTTCATCAGGGCATAAAGAGTGGCCCATAAAGTTTGGTCACTCTTTATGCCCTGATAAAGAGACCCTGTGTGGTCTCGAAACGTTGGCTCTTGTGATTGTGTGACGCTTAATAAATGGACATGTTGGATTGTTCTACTGAGTGCTGGTGATTCCTCTTCCTACATTGTGTCTGCACGGTGCCACCACACCTCACCACACCTCACCACAAGCACCATTGTCTACATAGGCCTTGATTGCTGCAAGGTGTGCAGAGGATCCCCTTCTATCCACTTTGTTAGGATGGATCTATTGAAGGTTGGCTTCGTTTCCATGTCTGCAGTTACAACTTCAGTCTTATTAACTGACCGTGTATATCTTATTTTGCAGCAAGAAGACCTCCAATATCTTGTTGAGAATATCTGGGCAGCTCAATCTGTTGTCAGTGCCTGTGATGACCTTTATGATCTAGTCATGGTTAGGTGGGACAAATACTGCGAGTGGTCTCCATGGAACTGTATCCTCTTAACAAAAGATGAAGCGGCTGCCCATCTCAAACTTGGCTATGCGGAGCAGGTATTTTTTCTATATTAAACTTTTTGCTTAATCTCAAGAATATTATTTATGTTATTGATTTCTTACTTTTAACCTGCCCATACACTTTTCTAATTTTGTCCGAGTCCTGCTGACTATTGAAGGAGCTGGTCCAAAAATTCTCAGCCCAATAGTAACTATAGCCAGACAGCTGCAGTCACTACTCTACGTGGGTAGGGAATTTGTGTGCCTTTTCTCATTCAGTTTTAGTACACACATACATATATAAAGTTATGTTCTTAGTATTTCAATTACCCAACATTAGAAGACACTACATTTAAAACTGTTCTCCAGTTTTTATAACCATTAGCTACACATGTGATAACTTTTATCAGGCATAACCATAAAACTTTGGTTAAACGTTTATAAATCATGTCGAAGCAATGTGCATCGCATGAGCTTGCCGATAACTGTACATTTTTTGCCAACAGAGGGCATCGCAAGTCAGCTATTGTGTGTTGTAATTATTAATCCAGTGATGAAGAAAGTCTCTCCCAATGTGTTGCACACTTCTGAGAAGCTGTAAGATGTTTGCTTCATTCACAGAAAAAGTGATCTGTGTCAGTGGGATGTGACAACCACCATGTACGGGGAAAACTCTCCTTAAAGCTCAGTTTTAACAGCAATTATGTGTTTGGTGGGACTTGCTTAATTATTACAATTACATCAGCCGAAAATCTGGGTCTGAACGTGCGAATTGTGGCCGTCAGCGACTAGTCAATGTTAGGGCAGAACAGAGAGTGGCAAGACTGGTACAAAACAACAGAAGGGCAACAGTGCAGTGTCAGATTCCTCGCATCACCTTTCAACATCTCGTGGAGTCACGAGGCGGCCCAACAAAGTCATCTCGTGGAGTCATCTCGTCGCCCAACGAAGTACTGATGGGGTGGTCATAATAATCTGGCCACTCAGTGTACATACATACATACATACATACATACATTCTAAAGCATGCAGTTCTACATATTGTATACTTGGCTGAAGATACACAATAGCACAAGCTTTCAGCTGAACCCCAGTGCCTTCACAAAATCCATTCATACAGTATTAAAAGATCTGACCTATGTATAACATTTGTGAGAAGTCGATTTGCATGTCTGCTTTGCCAAGCTCCTCTGTACATATACAAACATTTGTTGGCAACTTTCCTGGATTAAAAAAACAGTGAATGTAACTTTTGGTATATACTGCATTAAGCCATATTCTTGGAAATAAAGGGATCGGACAGCTGAACGCAGTCAGTGATCTCTGTTGGATATGAATGACCATGGATTTAAAATCCAAGTAAACAGTAATGTGGTAGTTA
This sequence comes from Nanorana parkeri, assembly GCF_000935625.1. Taxonomy (NCBI): domain Eukaryota; kingdom Metazoa; phylum Chordata; class Amphibia; order Anura; family Dicroglossidae; genus Nanorana; species Nanorana parkeri. The sequence goes on from NW_017306569.1 coordinate 449,393, forward strand.
AATCCAAACTCCAGAGAAAACTCTTCTTTTTGTTTTGGGTAGAGCAGGGATGAGTTAAAACTTCTCTCGGGTATTGATTGCAATCTGTGTCCCAATTTTTTCTTACTTCCTGTCCTAATGACAAGAGTTGAGAGGGACAGGAAGTGATGAGAATTTTTTCCATTGGGAATAGGGACAGCAACAAAAGCACAGTGGAAAAAGCATACAACCTTAATCAGGTTTCATTTGCTGTGTGTGCCTATATATACCTGTGATCCATTTTCCATCTTTGCTTGTCCTGATATCACAGGGGTATCACTGAGATATACAGTCAGGGAAAATATTCCACATGGTGTCACAAACAGCAGAAAAAAAACCTAATAGAGTTTCTAACCCTTGCCCGCTCTATACAAAACTAAAAAAACACATTCTAGCTGGAGTTGGGCATTAAGTAATGAATAAATGGTTAAAAAGGGGTGAATGATTACATCTGTCACCATACATCTTTTTAATAGACCTCAATGACATTAAAAGTACTAGGGCAGTGACATGTTCCCATCGGCCAATTAGCCATTGGAAAATCTATGGTCTTCCAGAAATTTCAGCCCTGGGGCATCTGATTACACAGATCCATTAGTGGCCATGTGTCAAGCAGATGAGCTGCAAAATTATCTTGGCCAGGAGCATTTCAGATTACATCAAACCTGTGTGAAAATGTCTTTTGCGCATTTAGTAGATGTCACTTTAGGACAGCGAGTAGCCTCTGAACTTAGACAAATTTGGCTGCCTTCCCTATCATGGAGTTAATCCTGTCTGTCTTCACCCAGAAATTCCTGAGCTGTCAATGTTCTTCCTACAGTGATGCAGAGATTAATTAGAAATGACTTTTTAGCAATGTGACATCATTTAAACTGACCAGTTATTTCTGAGGTAAATTATACAATGTGTGGTATTTAGTGCTACAGCTACAGCTTGTTCAGCCATAACACGGACTTATTAAATATGCAAAGTTTATACATAATAGATGTTTTAATTCATCACTCCTATCCTCTTATACAGTGGTGAAGACATTTTATAGTTAAGAACTTTAAAAATGGAAAGCAGTATGTCATTACACCTTGTAGCTATGTAAAGTTGTTCATGTGTGGTCAAACTCAAAAGCTGTTTGGATGCTGAACTCTTATTGTAAAGGACATGATGCATGGCGACTTATCATGAACAATCTCTTTTTTTCCCTTAGAGTATTTTATTACTGTCATCATTGTAAGGCAGTAAAGATCATGAGATGTGTATTTTTAATCTTCTGAGAATCTTGAGTAAATCCACTTACTGAGCTACACTTCGAAGTCTATTTATAACCAATTTGCAAAGCGATGCACCCTCGGAATCTTTCTAAACGCTTGTTCTGTGTGAATTGGCACATAAACGAATGTTCGTGTTAGGTATAAATAGACCCCTTTGGCTTGTTCTTTTAGTAAACCTCTAGGGTAGGTAAGAAACAAGCGGTACTCGCTATTTTGATATAAAATAACACATGCCTACAATTCCAGAGATTCCCAAACAAGATCTCTACAACCAGTTAACGCACAAAATAACCATTTTCAGTTAAGCAGGGCTTTGTAGCAGAAATGACCTGTGACTTTGAGTAAACCACTGTTTCTGCTCTGTTCTGGATCTCTGTGCTCTGAAATGTACACCACTGACTAGAATTGCGATCACTTAATGATGACCTTACCACGTCCATTCTGCAGTTGTGTATGTCTGACAATTATACCTATCATATACCAAGTCATTGCAACAAACTTTGGAGCAACTGAGTTAGGTAATCCAACAAGATATATCAACATATTTTAACTAAAGAAGAGATAGTTACAAAGGTAGATAGACTGAAAAGAGACACATGTGCATGAAGTTCAAGTCTAATTGGCGAATGGCAAGTCAAAGAAGTCTTTCTCAAGAGTGAACACATTTAGTTTGGTTCATCTTTCCTCATAGACAAGATAATATTGGCCCCTTTTTAATTTGTTTGTCCTTCTCTGTTCTCTTTTCAATTCCAGGACATCTTTTATGTGCACCCAAAATTCAACTACAATAGGGGTACAGTTGGGTCACACTCTCTGGAGTCAGCTGTATGCCTGCTCTAATACAAGAAATAATCTTGCTAGTCTGTGATGTACAAGGGCACCCAGATCTTTCTCCAACACTGATTAACCCA
>NW_017306569.1:451606-517985 GCF_000935625.1 Nanorana parkeri
ATGCATGTTTGTTTTTGGCCTCTAAGTCAATAATTTTGCTTTGTTCACATGTATGTGCTTTCCTAAGTATCACATATCAACATGCATGTAATTTATGACAAACCAGAGGCAATCGTACCATTGTAGTGGGAGTGTAGAGTCTGTGTACACTGTGCTAATGGGAATTTTTTGATCTGAATGTAATTAGCCTAATATACTGCAAACTATATCAGCAATGTGTGTTAATATTTTAAAATTCCTATTTTGTGTTTTATAGTTTTACTTTTATTTTACACAAAATAGAGGTATTTGCTTATTACATGTGCAAGGTTTACTTCCTACTTAGTACATCACAGTAACTAGGCTGTATGCTGGCCATGTTTTATACTGGAAGCCATATGCCCAAGAAGGGTAATATCTGCTCAATTTTAAATGAATTCACAGAATTATAGGACCTGCGACAATATTCTCCTAAGGTTAACAGCACATGTGTGGTCTTTGACTTTTTCTTCACTGATCCTACGGAGATTTTCCAGAAAGTTGGAAAATTTTCTTGTGAGGTAGCGGGTATATTTAAACACACCTGTTATTACCTTCTAAGCTATGAGCCACATCCAGATTATTACAAGCAATGCTTGGAAACTGGACAGGTCACCTCTTTATTAGGTTATTTATTGGCAAGTTTGCTGTTCTTTTTATCACATTGCCACATTGTGTTGCTCACATCCATTGTAAATGATTAAAATCAATATGACACATTAGGCACGTACAAAGGTTGCATACACATTACTGTTTGGAAATTGTACAGCAAGTCGATGTGTGTACGCTAGAAATTCACAGTCCTTTCCCTTTATAACTGCCCTTCTTATCTTACTAAGAAAATAATAGCCCTTGTCAAATGTCAAGTTGCGCATTCATATAATTTATGAGCTACTCATTTACTTATTTAATTGGGATAATACAACTGTACACATTCTAAAGTACTTGTTTATTTCTTCCTCTCTCCTTTCCAGGCTTATGGCATTGTTTTTATTCGAAAGATCAAGCACAGACACACTCTTGCCAAGAACTATTTTTCACAGATTCCAGAGATGGCACCATTTCTTCATCGGGAGAAATCGAATCAGATGCCTGCAGTTAATGATCTGGTTATTAGTAAACCTATTACTGCTGCTTTTCAAAACTAGACTATTTTCTGCTTACTTCAGTATGTTTGTCTTTTCCGTTAAGTGCCTTTATTTTTTCCCTGCTGGGTAATTCAATGATAGAACATTTTCTGATTCCAGCTATGCTCAGTACAGTTCTCTGGATCCTGTATCCCTCACCCCCAGACATAGAGCTGTAATTGTAACATTACCAAACTTAATATAAAAAGTTAAATGAAATTAAAAAAAGTCAAGATGTGTATTTCCATTTCAGATAACACTACTCAAAGCATTATTTTGATGAATTACTACTGACTTAGCCAAGTGTTGATATCCATTATTTAATGCAGCATTTCTCAACCTCTTTTCAGTCATGGCACCCTTTGAATGTATGCAAAACCCCGAGGCACCCCAGTCTACATTGTAAAAACGCTAATGTAAATATGTAGAAAATGGCATGTGGTCTTGCCCTCCCCCAAATCAATATCACACCCTTATCCTAGATAGGGTTATGGTATAGATATTATACCAGAGGAGAAACAGTACAGGGGAGGCTTCTTCAGTTAATGATCACTATAATAGCCAATTACAGACTATGTGATCAGGAGCCAGTCCTGCCGGTTCACAATCATTAGTACATGATGCGGAGCTGTTGGGGGTGCACTATGGAGAGTGCTACCAGCAAAAACACATGTATGCGAATATGCGGCAGCATGCAAGAAGACCCACCACTCAGCAGGATGGGGTTGAATTGAACCAGAGCTTATCTAAAAAGGGTCTAACTTAACAACAGTACTGATGTACCATGTGGTACCTTCAAATATCTGTGTTAGTCTTCAAATCCATCTCTGTGTCCTTGTGGAGTCCCTTTTAAATTGTAGGTAAATTATACTAGGTCAAACAAACAGGTATTTGATTATTCTGAAAGTCAAGAGTAAGCATGATCACTTCTTGGTGATCATTCATCCATGTCATTTGAATGTCAAATGTCAAAGTCTCTACTGTCCAAGACTCTGGTATCCAACAGTTAATTGATAGTAGTTTAGTGCTAGTTGGTGGTGGGGAAGATGATGTAAGGGGCTGCACAAGGATATGTTGCTACCTCAGTTCAAACTGTTTAAATTGGAACAATTTAATGTGTTTCCCGATCATGTCATCATCAAGTGCAGACTTGAGATTACAATGAAAAAATTAGAGACTTGGGCCTACAGACAAACACCTGCAGTGTTCATCTGGAGCTTCATATATTTAACCAGTTGACATCCGCGGTGTTAAACGCCCTTCCCATCCAGGCCATTTTTCAGTATTCAGCGCTGCGGTACTTTAACTGACATTTATTATAATTGTCAAATACAGTTGCATTACTAAAAATATGAATATATTTAAAAAATAAAACAAAAATGTAAACATTTCTTTTTTTAAACAGTATAATAAATAAAACACTTGTAAATCCTTTAAAAAAACCTAAAAATGATTTAGGTATGCAAATTGCTGAATGTTGGAGGTTATTCAGCCAGGAAATGAAGGTGGGCTTAAGGTAGCTGTTGCAGCTTCAATGGGTTATATTGTAGAGATGCAGGTTTGCAGGGAATTGAGCATAATTCATTCCAACACAGGAGAGAATTTGCTACAAGTGTGGGGAAAAAAAGTAAGGCTGAAGTTTAGCTTTAGGCCCCTTTCACATGGACTGATCAGGAGGGGATCGGTGCAATGACCAGACCCCATGTCCGTCTATGGGAAATAGGATCTGTCGGATCTGACACATGTCCATTTACATTAAATTACCCCCAATCCGGCATGATCAGGTCCAGCAAAACGGAACTCTGTTCTGTTTGTTTTTCCGGACCTGGCCGGAGTCGGGGATAAACAGGTGTAATGGATACCTGTCCGTTTAAAACTCGGCTGCCCATAGACTAGCGTCTGGCATCCGATCGGGTTTGCCTGAAAAACTGACAGGCTGACCTGATCGGACCGCCTGTGTAAAAGAGGCCTTAGGTGTCAGGATCCAATTAAGGGACAGACATAGGTTAGATGTCAGGGAAAATGTTTTCAGGACTAAAAGCCCCTCAATAAGACCAAACAGTGCCAGGCTCCCAGTGTTGAAAATAGAAATGGTTAGTTATTTTCAGAATATGTATTGAAGCTATATTATGTGGTTAGTTTATATTTATAACGTGTTCAGCAGAGATTTTTTTTTTTGATGGGCAGCATCCTGTGTAATTATTTAGCAAAAATTTCAGTTAGAAACCTATAATTGACTTATATGCATTCTTCACCAGCATTAGTAATGTAGTAGTTAACCGGCAAACATTTTAAAGGAGGATTAGTTAGCAAAATATACCTGTTTTTTCAAGGAAAGTGGTTCTTCAGAGGTTATAAACTGAAAGCCGAATCAGAGCTACCTTATTTATGGTAGAAACCTATTTACACTAAACAGTGAGAACAGTGACTTGGTCCTAACCAGATACTACAGATAAAACCAGTTTTCCCCTCTAGTTGGGTAGGATATCCATACATGTTCACTCTGTAGTTCACTTCTACTTGCAAACATGCATCTGGTGCTAGTATTTTTGTTCCTGGCCTGTGTCTGCATTTCAGGGGTGACATCTGTAAGTCACGTTCCTGTACTTTTATGGTCATCTGAAAGGTAAGTAATATATATGATTGGATTAAATGTACCATACAGGGAAATGGATATAGATGTAGATATAACTGGCTGGTTTAGGTTTTTAGTCAGTTTAAAAAACATTCATTAATGACACCCATTTTTTTCATTGTTATGTATTTAAACACATAGTTATAGTAATTGAAAGTGTACCCCTATTGAGCAATTTGCATTTGATTAGACAGTACTTCCATTTCAAATTAAACATGTAATCTGGGAAAAATAAGATTTCATGTAGGTACTTATAGAAGTTAGAATTCAGATTACAGTTGCTTATTAGGAAATTATTTGTTTCATATACTGCAGTATTGGGTTATATTTAAACTGCACTTAAGGACAGAGGAACATTCTGAGACTATAAACTAAAGAGAATATTTAATCTCTTGGTACCTTCAAATAATGTTGAGATATTAATACTAAGTATTTCAGCATGTATAAAGGTCACTGCCTTAACCTGCATGTATTAACCAGTGTTTTATGAAGGTCATTGCCTTAACCTGCATGTATTAACCAGTGTTTATGAAGGTCATTGCCTTAACCTGCATGTATTAACCAGTGTTTATGAAGGTCATTGCCTTAACCAGCATGTATTAACCTGTGTTCATAAAGGTCACTGCATTAACCTGCATGTATTAACCTGTGTTTATAAACCACACTGCCTTAACCGGCATGTATTAACCAGTGTTTATAAAGGTCACTGCCTTAACCTGCATGCATTAACCAGTGTTTATAAAGGTCACTGCCCTAACCTGCATGCATTAACCAGTGTTTATAAAGGTCACTGCCCTAACCTGCATGCATTAACCAGTGTTTATAAAGGTCACTGCCTTAACTGCATGTATTAACCAGTGTTATAAATGTCACCGCCTCAACCTGAAATATGTAAAAATATATACAAAAATCTATTAGTGCAGAGTTAGGTCCTATTGTGTTGTAGGAACATGTGCATTCTCCTGCATGTTACTGCAACGCATGGCACTGCTTGCCACTTGCAATGGTGCAATGCTACTTCATTCTGAATGGCACCTCATCAAACCTTGCCGATGTAGCCGCTCTGTACTGCAGCACATGTTGCTACACACTAACATGCATTTGCGGTACAGTGTATGCTGCCAAAAAAGCTGCAGCTCTGATTTCTGGGCCATTGAATTGTGTTACCAGCCCATTCATTTTGAATGGCCTGCCTATTGCAACGCATGTTAATGCACGTGCCTTACCTAGCCCACCTCAACAGTTAGGTGCAAATCTAGCAGGTTGTGTATAAATGGTTGGACCTATATTTGAGCATCAGTTGTGCCAATTGTGCAAGGTTAACACCATATTTTCCTGGAGGATAATAGTATTGACTTCCAGTCACTGGAAACTATTTTAATTGCACATAGAGGTTGTCCAATGTGTTTGAAAATTCTCAGTGGAAGCAGGTGACAATTTTTATTTTCCTATGGAGAAAGGGAAGACTTTTGCATGTGCATTGCATCCTCCCCTCTACCAAAATGGTGGATCCCAACAACTACACCATATCATTAAAGCCAGACAGATGTCTCACCACCTGTTGTTCTCTAGGATGAAATGTCCACTGCACTGAGTATATCTGCATTATTGTACAGGTGCTCAACCTGTAAATTGCGACTTCAAATACAGTCCCATGTACGGTTGCCACCCGTCCCAGATTCACATGGACAGTCCGGGTTTTGAGTCCTGTATGTGCTGTTTCAGGCCAGCTGAAACCCAGACACCAGTGGCGGAACTATCGCCATAGTGACCCAGGCAGCGGCTATGGGGCACAGGGGGGCCCAGCCAGGACCAGGCACATAAGGGTCCCGCTGATGTAGTGCAGACCGCCAGGGTCGCAATGGCATCTCAGGCTGAGAACTGTCACTGGCGGCTGTGAGGAGGTACAGGCCGCTGTCCAGATCATCTGTCAGTGATCTGTGCAGTGGCGCGTTCCTCCTCACAGCTGCTGCTGAGTCAGTGGCAGGCCAGCAGCTGCGGTGGAGGAGGAGGAGGAGAAGGCCGGCGGTGGAGGAGGCTGACAGTGGATTGGGGCTGACAGGTAAGAGGTGTGCAGCCCACCTGAGATCCTGCGGAACCCACCATAGAGTCTATGGTGTGCTCTGCAGGGTCACTTTCACACCTCTACAGGGTGTCAGGTGGGCTCTGGTGGGCTGTGCCGGGTCTATGGTGGGCTCTGCAGCAGTGAGCGGGACCGTGTTCTAGAGGTTGGTTCTTTTTTGGAGGGGGTGGCGGGGGAGTGGTTGGATGGGGCATACAAAATGTTGCTATGGGGCCCTGTGATTTCTATTTACGCCCCTGCCAGACACAGCACAAACAGGACTCAAAACCCAGGACAGGTGGCAACTCTAGTCCCATGGTGAATGTCTGAGCCCAAAGTTTTCCATTAATACAGTATTTATTAAGATTCTATTGAAAAAAAAAACCCCCCCACAAAAACAACAAATTAGTGGGAGCTACACTAGAGAAAGCTGATATGGGCCTTAAAAATATTACACTGATGTTTGGGGCACAGCATGAAATAGACTAGCTGTTATAGTTTCTAGCAGCAAATATGAGCATCTGTAGACACCATATACACCAGCTGCCAACACACTTGGGAGATGCGGGGAGCTCCAACAGGATTAATAGGTTTGACCAGGTACTGTAAACTACTGCTCACTTGAGATAAGAGTGGTGCATGCTCACAGAGTACCAACGTACATGACAATGTGCCTAACTATTTAGAAAAGGTTTTCAGGTTATTTTGTATTGCCCACATTTAGTGCCAAGCTATAGAGATTTTATTGTGGTTGTGTATAACACTGACGGTCTCATTGCTCTTGACTTTGCAGCAATGTTCATTAAATGTCAATATATACTTCTGCAATAATGCTTTAGCTATGAATTTGAAAGTCTGCAATGCCTGTGCAATACTTGTATCCTCTTTTCCATCGGCCATCCTCTTGTATAGCTTACCTCATAGGACTGCAGCTATTTATGGAATTTTCACTGAAATGCAATGGTAGGGAACAAATCAGGAACACTGCAGAATCAGCATTTAGAAAAAGAATATACTGTCAAGTACTGTACACCATGTTGTCAGTGGGTGAAAATATGAGCATTAATGCATACCGAATGGGAAACAGGAATAAATTGGTTTTCAAACCAGTTTATTCTAATGTCCTAGGTGTGGATAAGAATTTTTTTCTGTGATTACATAAGTTGCGCATTGCAGAGTGTACTTTTTGCTGTAGCCATAGTGGCTCTTTTTAAATGTGAAACATCATTGAAATAATTTGTTCAATCTGTTGGTGTATATATCAGTGACTATGGGCAGCAAGGAAAACGATCAGTATTCTCTACACCATTAATACTATTTTGCATTACAAATCTTACAAGTATCTTCTGTTTCATATCTTCCTTGTTATACCATCGTATATATATCTCTTCCATTGCTGTTCCTATGAATTGGTTTCTATCAATGCTCTTTCTAGAATAATCTGTTTGTTACAGCAGGTATACTAGAAAGCCTATTATTATAGGTTGCTCATTCCAGTAAAAATGAATACCTCTGAGCATTATTACACTATATAACCAAATGTTTGTAGACGCCTGATCATCACATCTATATAAACTTAGTGGACATCCCATTACAAATCTATGGTCATTAATACTGAGTTTCCTGCCCTCGTCCTATGGCAATACCATCCTCCAGTCTTCAGAGAAGGAGTTGCATAATAAGTTTGTGTGCTCATTCGGCCAAAAGAGCATTTGTAAGGTCAGTTACTAATAGACTAGAATCTGCGTTCAAGTTCATCCAAAACATATTCAACAGGGAGATCAGGGCTCCAAGCAGGCCACTCATTTTCCTGTACACCAAATGTGTCAAGCCATGTCTTTATGGACCTGGCTTTGCACACAATCATTCAGAAACAGAAAATTTCCGCAAACTGTTCCTACAAGGTTGGATGTCTGTGTATGGTGTATCATTAACGGTACCCTTCACTGGAAACTCCCCAACCCAATATTTGTCGTTAAATTTATTGGGGTCTTCGCGTTTCTTGAGGTCTATTACATGCAGAATCCAGTGATGTACATACAGGCTTGACAGAGGTTGCTGTTGCAACTGGGACTCTGCTCATGGGGGGGGTCTGAAGAGCACATCTAAAAAACACCCAAATGTAAGGCTGAATGTCTTTTCCTGGAAGGATGTGACCTATTGTGCAAGGTGAAAGGGGTTATAGGAGTTTATGTGCAACAGTGGTTATGAGAGTTGATAGTTTTGGGTAGATAAAGAAATAGGGTAGGCATGTTAGCTGCCTAGTTATAGTGGTTAAGAATGTTAAACAATGGGCACAATACTGAAGCTTGGAGGGGCTTGCTTTATATATCCGGGACCAGGTATGTCAAACTATGCTACTTGAAGTACATGTAAGAGCATACCATACTTTTGTGCAGAGATAATAATTATGGTTTTTGGATAATACATGGATGGGCTGAAACATTCCGGCATTTTTTTTCCAAAAGGACGTCTACATGATATGTGTATTACGTTTTCATATTTCCTGGATCTTCATTGTTAAATATCTGTTTTTATTGTTGTGACTGCCTGCCATGTCTTGAACTGCAAGGTGTGCAGTATGATAAATGTTACTCCCAGTTGAGGGGACCATCTGGTCATGTGGCCGTGCCTTTCTTTTGATGGAAGAAGTTCATAAAAAATGCATGGCACAACATTCCTATCAAATTAATTTTTCATACGCATTCTGTATTAAAAAGAGGCCTTGTATGCTCCCTTTTTATATCATTCTTCATAAATTCATTGCTGTGCTGTATGGGTATAGGCCAATGTAGTTGGATCTGTATGTGCGTTATAATCGAAATTAATCGATTTTAAAAAATTTCGATTAATCGAACACGAAGATTTTAATCATTACCAGCCCTAATATAAATATATATATTTTAAGTAAAAGAGGCCTTGTGTTTTACATTTTATATAATTTTCATAAGTATTCTGTATTAAAAGGACAGTCAAAATTATACCCTTTTATTTTATTTTTATAAGTAAAATGTGGACATTTTATATAAGTTCAAAAGCAGTCTGAATTAAAGGAAGCCTAGTGATATTTCTTTGTATATCAAAGGACAAATGTTACCCTTTTTGTAAACTTACCCTACTTTGCTAAGAATAAAACTCGTCTCTTAGTATTATCTTAGTATTATCTGTACTTTAGATGCGGTTTCCCCAGAGAGTTGGCTGTGCTGGACGTTATGCAGTTAATGTAAAAAGTAAATTTTTAGCATCAATATGTTTGCAGATAATTATTATATCAAATCAGTCATGATGTAGCTCACGATGTACTGAGCTTTGGGTCACAGGAGGAGGTTAGTATATGTCCTCCCGTGACCCTTAAAAGAACTATGGGGAAAAACACCCCATAGTTCTCTTTTAAGCCCTCTAATGTAAACGCACATAAGGTGTATCTAAGCTGTTAGGCAATGATTGAAACCTAACTTCAGAGTCCTAAGTTGTGATCTTTGTGAATTAATTACTCTACAGTACAGGCAGCTAGACATGTCACCGATGGCTGGTTTTAAACCTCTATTAGGGCTTTTGCACTTGGACGTATTTGGGAGCAAATACAGGCATATTTGCATCTAGCGTAAGATACACCGGAATTTGCATTGCCTGGGAGCCACAGCTGCTATGGTTCTCAGTCCATAGTAATGTATGGACAAAAAAGGCTGTACCTGGGTGTACACCTGTAAGTTCCGGCATTTGCATGCGCATGCACATTTGCTGAGACAGAAGTTTCCAAATGCAAAGCTTCCACGTTCAGAAATGTACTCTTGTGTGTGCGCAAACACCAGCACCGGAGTTTTTGGGTCTTCCGGGTACAGCATTTCACTAAGCATCTATTTTTTTTTGTAGCCTGTATCTGTTCCTTGTATCCTTAAATCAGTTTAACTAATTCTAGGGGGAAAAAAAAGCACACACATTGACTGAATTAGTTTAAAGCAGTTCTAAACCCCTTACCAAAACAGTTACATTCATGGCATGCCTCTGGTGATAACGGTCACAGTTGCCAGTGTGTATATGTCATCTCTCAGCTGATCATTCGAGCCCTCAAATGACTGCTGTCCTAGCTGGTCACATGTGTAACATCATAGCAACTGCAATCCAAATAGAGGCTAAGATGGCACATTACTCAGCTTTCAAAGATAGGAGGGTTTAGATCTGCTTTAAAACAATGGCACACATAAATTGTAATTCTTCCAGTATTTGCTAACCAATATGGTGACTAGTTATTAGTATTTCATTAATACAGAATACAGAGCTGAATGTATCCAGAGGTGCAAAAAACAGGATGGTGCAGATAAACCTTTTATGTCGACCTCCTTTTAATCTGCTGATAATTAATTCATATCTTGCCTTACATCACCAATATGCCAAAAAGTAAATTAAAATATTTCCACTTCCTCATAATGAGACCCTTTGTTAGACAACAAAGAAGCAAGTTCATGTGATATAGAACTGCCCATTTATGCAACAGTCTAAAGTGCGCATTTGCTTTTCATCCAGCATTGTCCCAGTCATTACCAAGTCACACTCATGTCGATTGTTAAAAATGCTAAGACTATTGATTGAAAGGGACGGGGAAAAGACATGTTACAAAAACATCATAAATATTTGATAAGCTCAGTGGGAGTCACCCCCCTTAGGGTGTCACTGTGTTAATGAGATTTCACTAAAGGTCAGACTGAAGCTAGAACAAGTAAAAAAAGGCTTAACCTTAACATGTAGACATGCCACAGGTTTGGTCCAATGTTATAAAGCACATTTCTATGGAAAAACCCCCATAAAATACAGAGGTGAATCATGATACATAACTAGGTATTTAAATGTGTCTATTGATTAATTTTGAGTGCATGGTTTGAAATAAAGAAATACTTACGGAACACAAACCTGCTGGTGACAGCATAATACTTCTGTTTGGTTCTGTTTGGTATATAAACAAAGGAGGCTTTGCAGTTCAATCTGACCTTGTAGTGGATAGACCCAAATCCTCACATACTGAGTGTAACTAGTTCATATCATTCATCACATGCACTTTTGTTATGCACATTAAAAATACCAAGACTGGAGGCCATTATATAATTGTAAACTTAGAGTGTATGTATGGCCAAAACCGTTTTCTTTTTATTTGTAATAGAATGGGGAATGGTTACCCTCTGTACCACATTCCAGGAAACCAATTAAGATTCTAACAAGATGGTGGAAAATGCCAACTGTCATCCATAACTTTTCCCCAAACATTGCTGATCAATGCTGGCACAGCAACACAGATCAATGCACCCTTCTCCATGTGTTCCCAGTCCTGCCCAAAATTGAGGAACCTCTGCAATATGGTAGGGGGGGCATCTCAAATACTCACAGATTTCACCATCCCAGATGACCCCCTCCTTATTTTTTCTAAATCTCTATTGTGTCATCTCCTCAACATTGCCAAATCATACATACGACTGTGTCATGATTAGGGCACTGGGGCACCAAGAATCGTAAACTCCGGGTCTTGCAGAGTAGTATATTGTGACAGAGTTGGGAATGTGCAGGGATACAGGCCTCTGAAGATGCAGGTACCATGTGACCGCACAATTAAACGCAAGTGTGCAAGAGTCGCAGGATCTAAGGAGCCGCCTGGTCTGCACCAGAGCCACTGATGGTGTGGATGTTGAGCTGCAGGGCTGCTCCCAGGTTGCTGCTCTCTGACACACCCGTGCAGGCACAGTGCCAGTGGGTACTCAGGAACCACAGCAAAGCGGACAAGACACGGGGTGCATACAGGATACAAGGTACCGAAAGAGGCACTAGAGGGAAGACACAGGGGACATGTGTGACACAGGGATCAGGTAACAGAAGGTAACACACAACAGGTGTACCCACAGCAACAAGACGTACACAGGGACAGCAGAGGGGAATGTACAGGAGAAAGGAGGGAGGTGCACTCTAGTGCAGAGCAAAATAACCGCAGGAGAAGGAGGAAACCCACAGCAAGAGACAATGCTGTGGAGAGAGAACACACAGCCACAGCAAACCAAAGGTACACAGACAGAATACACAGGGAAAACAAGAGCACTGCAGGAAATGAAAACTCAAAACAACAAGAGCAAGCAAAGACACTGAATAGAAGGTATACTCAAACAGCAAACGCCACAGAAAACAGGGAGGTCAGGCTACTAGCATGGAGACACGTTACTTGAATGCTAAACCACAAGTGCACAAGCCATTTAACACCTAGGTTTAGGGCGGATTGCCAGGAAATTGAGCAGCTCAGACAGTGGGGAAAACCCGGGGCGCAGGATCAATGTACAAGGAACTGTGACAAACTGAAGTGGAGGGACCACCACCCTCCTACAATCTCCCTCCAACCACGTTCCCTCCTACAATCTCCACATGGTTATACAAGGTGGAAGAAACCCAACAAATGTAGGAGGGTAATCCTCTTCTTATAAAACAAATATAGACCGACAGGAAACATGGCTTTTGGATTAGTTTCACCCTCTTGGATGAAGGAAAACCACTCATGTCCCAGTATTCTTTATCCCCTTTTTTCTCTAACTTTACTGTTCCCCTTTCCCACCTCATATGCCTTACTTGCCTTCCCCTTTCTCACACATATCTCCTTTGCTCCTTTGCCTCCCCCCTTCCCTTCCCCACCTCCTATCCCTTACTTGCCTTCCCCTATCTCACACTTATCCCCCTAACCTCTTTGCCACCACCTCCTATCCTTTACTTGCCTTCCCCTCTCTCACACTTATCTCCCTAACCCCTTTGCCCCCCACCTTCCCCACCACCTATCCCTTACTTGCTTTCCTCTTTCTTACCTCTTTGTTTCTTTTCCACCCTTCTCAGTCCTCTCCCCTAACCTTTTCCTCCTCCACACACCCATTTTACTTTACCAGCCTTCCACTTTTCCCTTCTACCCTACCCCACTCTGCTTTCCTGCAATCTTCTGAGTTATCTGTTTTACCCACTCTTATTGTTATTAGTCCCAACCCTAAACCCTGTGTAATCCACAGTTATTATTCCTGTTACAATTTATATGAACTTTAATTCAGACACCTTCACACATCTATTGTTCTTAACTTTAACTCAAGACTGTTCTTAAATAACAAATAAATACATATTTATGTATGAGATCTTTAACGGCATTGTTACAATGTTTTGTGAATATTGTCTCCATTACATACAATGCTGAAGTCTGTATCTGTTTGCATTTAACTGTTAATTGTACATAGCTCTGGACCATATAAAATAAAAAATCAAACAAAATAAGAAGGTGGAAGGATTGGAGCCTCTATCAGTTTTTTACTGCTGTCTTGGTCCCTGCTTGGGAAATTCAGTCTATTTGTGACTACTATCTCCGATAGGAAAATTAATGGGAGAACTAACATTTTGGAGTGTTCACACAAGCAGGAAATAAGGGAAATCTTAAAATGGCTAAACTTATGCTGGTGTTAGCTGTCTAAGAGTGGATATCCCTTTGTTTTAGTGAGATCTTCTATGACTTCTGGCTGTTTTTCTGGGACAGGAAATAAAATGAAATCTCCCTGATGGGACAGAGACAGAAAAAACATTATCTGCTCTTTCCATCCCCACCACACACACACACACACACACACACACACACACAAACTTTGCCTCTACATACACTTTATATACAATAATTTTAATAACTTGTACAACACTCCAAATGTATTATTTACTACTATAACTTCCATTATGTGGTCTGTACTTTTCCACTGTGCTATACAGAGACCTTCTGTCGTATTGCTGTGAAACCATTCTCTATAAATTATTTTGCAGTATATTCTAGTGATCTTTGTTTACATGCACATGATGATGCTTACTGATCTACTAATAGAAAAACCCCAAACAAATCAAGCTTTTTATTTTATTTTGTTGGTTTGTAACACAAAGAATATTCTATATGGAATGAATGATGGCTCTGATTTCCGCTATTACCTCAAGGATGCAGAAAATGACTGGCATTGTTTGATGCAATATAACTTGATTATAAATACATTAGTGTATCCAAGCCACAACAGTCTAATCTTTACTCTCTCTCTCTTTACCTGGAAGGAACAAAAAAAAAGATTATAATCACTGCAATATAGAGTATAGTGAGCATTGTTAGAGACATCTCTAACATACAGCAGCCGTCCATCTACTAGCTTGGAGAAGGGAGGAGGGAGGAAGGAGAAATGGGGAGCAGGGATCAGGGGAGAGGCTTGCCCTGCTGTACCAGTGTGTTTGTGGAGACACACACAGCTTACTAGCCACACATAGCTTCATAGGACCCTGTAAGGGAAAGGAGCCACCTTAAAACAGGATACCAGGGCCAGTGCTCAGGGGTCCAGATGATTCTGCAGGAAGCTAAAACCTTTAAAACATCAAGGAGCAGCATCCATTGTATGTGATTTATTCTGTAAATCTGTTTATTTTTATAAATACTATACACAACACACAAGAAGAAACTTTCACGTGCCTTACAGGTACAGGTAACACAAAGGTAATCAAAGATAGGCACAGGTCAAGCTACAATAGACATAGGGGTCTATTCACGAAGCTGCCGTAGGATCTAGCCGTAGCTTCGGCCGATCCTTTGGCTAGCTTCGGCCCCAGGACCCCTTCGGATCAGTAGAACCGAATGGGTGCTGTACGGGCTATTCACTATAGCCCGTACAGCTCCCGAACGTGGTCGAGCCGAACGCATATGCCTCGGCTCGGCTGAGCCGCGCTGAAAGCCAAAGCTGGCCGAGCTGTGTCAGAATAGAAAAAAAAAGAAAGATTTTTGCCCATTGGAATGCATTGCTAGATATCTATTGGCTATTTCAATTTGCAATAGCCAATAGTAAACTAGCATTGTACCCGCCCTCTGCTGCAGTTCACAGGCTGATTTCAGCCGATATATGGCTGAAATCAGCCATACCAGCCTGAAGTGAATAGCCGAACAGCTATAATTGTAGAAATTATAGTATGTAAATGAAGTCCAAATAAGAAAATTACATTGAAAACAGAGCAAAAGGAATGGAACGAGAATTTTTGGCCAGAAAAAACATGCGTATATGATGTTGAACAACAATGGTGAACAACAGCAGCAAGGCAGGAATAAAACGTCTTTAGTCTAATAGGGGGATACTAGAACTCCATTACATTTTTATTTTTATTTGTGTCTTGCAGACTTTTATTCCTGTATGGTGAAACTGTTGTTAACAGGACAGGAATTGAGGTTAAACTTCTATAACGTAGCCCTGGATATTAGGATCCTAATCCTTCCCCATGCTATACAACACTAAAAATACTTTGGCTTGACAGACGCTTACTCTAATAGCTGAGCTAGCCTTCTCCTTTTCTAATCTAATGTTCACTAAGCATCTGTGACTTTTGAAATATCATGTTCATCTTAGCTTCATGTAAGTTATGAAATTCCATAATACTTTTTGCCATAAAAAGACTACTTTCAGAGCAGGTTCTCTCATAGAACAGTTGACCGTAAGCGGTTTGGCCTACTGTGTCTAGTTTAGGATATCCTTACTACAACTTCAGGCCTGATTCTCTTTTTATGCAAAGAAGTAGCTCTAAAAACAGGCGTTTGGGGGTGTTTGATAAAAATTAATCTGCATCAGCAGTGACTGGTCCTTTTTAAAGGTACCAATAGGCATTAGGTTGCATCCTGCTGAAGTTCTTAGGTTGAGATTTTAGGATTGTCTGTGGGGTGCTTGGTTACAGCTGTATAAATCCTTGGCAGAACTCTGCTGTCGGGAAAACCTATTGACTAGATTATCATTTTTTTCTAGTTGATGAATCCCCAAGACTTGACAACATTGTCTGCAAGATACATAAACATGCACACTTATGGTATATGCTAGCTCTGAAGACAAAACATTGTTTGTGTGTTACAGCTGATTAGTTTTTGTCATCTGATTTAAGTGGGTAGGTATGTTAGGTTTGGTGAAAGTTTTCTCACCATTTCGTAGCCTATGTACGAAGATGACATCCTGCTGCTGAACAGATGACAGATATCCTTCACCGGGTGAGTATCAGAACTATCAAAAGACCAATTCCATAGGAACATAGAGATTTCATGTTCCTTCCGCATTAATTAGTCTAAACACTTCTCTGATTTAATGGAGATGTTCTTAATCACATCGACAGGGAAAACAAGTTACAATGATAATATAAATAGTATCAGTACCAGTATGCACTCAAAAACTAAGACAAAGCTATACTTCAATTCAAGAACACAGCAAAGGATGACAAAGGCATTTGTAACCCAAACTCATCATTCAAACCTATGGCTTGTTCAGGCTTTAAATCCAGTAGGTTTGGTGGTGCAGTAAGATATTTTCATGGTTATTCACCCATCTAATCCTCATTTTATTATACATCTGTTATTTATGTATTATTATATTATCTATAGTCAGACAAAATATGTTTGCATTTGTGTTTTGCCAAGAACAATACTGAACAATCTTTTTTAATGTGGTCTATTCATATAGTTATAATAGTTATTATGGGGTCTATTCACTATGCTGCCGAGGGCAGCCGAGTGAATGACCGATCAAGTTTCTGAACGTGAAGTGTTACTTTGTTTTGTTTTTCTAGTGTATAATCCTGCTAATGCTAAAGGTATATTCATTGTAACTTCTGCTTCCTTTTAATGTGATTAGAAACAAAGCATTGCCTGTGCATATCAAACTTAAGTTGTTAATACATGGGAGAATTTCCAGCTGAGTTGGCTGCCAATGTTGTCTTTATGCATGAGACCCGGACCTGTTCATTTATTGGTAATCCTTGCAATGCAAGTTATTAACTGCCATCTAACATTTATTGTGGTTCAAATTAAATCTAACCTAAAAAGTGAAAAATTGTTGTGAAAACCTCTTGCTTATGTTCAAATGGATATAAAGGGGATGTGTACAGTTATGATTTGACCACTTACATTTGATTCAATAGATGAGGCACTGTCTATATTTGGATTATATTTGTGACAATGTGTGACTGTGTTTTAGAACTCAAAATTAAATCTTAAAGAATTAGCCTATGCAAACATTTATTAAATCCCTTGTGTACTCTATTGGAGAGAGCTCTGTGCTTGAGTTCATGGGTTGCCACTCCTGCTGTAACCTCTATGAGGTGCCCTCACTCTCCCTCTTGGTTTTCTTTTCATATTATGGAGAATGTTACAGAAGGGGCTGGAACAAACAAAAGTGGGGAGGAACCCCCAAAACTTCCAGACGGACAGGGACAGAATGGAGAATTTTGACAAGGAGGCGTTAGAAGAGATATGGAGCACACTAGCACACCAGGCTCCTCTCATAACTAATTATTACTTATGGGCAGACTATCCTTTTAATAATAGGGATGCATAGCACTTATTGGAAATATTTGTTATGAGTCGTGTCTCTGAATTATTTCACACAATCGTACATTTCATGTCAATTATGAATTGGAAAACGTTTTGAGACTTCTGGCTAAAGGATTTAAAATTTCCCTTTGAATTCCCTATATATAAAATAACAAAAGTCTTCAAATTTTTTTCATGAAAGATAATAGATTATGTTTAGAAACAAATTGGCTTATTTTATATTATTAGTATGTCCTTCTATTGAAAGTAATTTCATCTTACTAATACAATGGAAGGTCTGACTATCACTCTCCATATAAAAACAGCCAGTGAAATGCATAAATTGGCAGCCACAATTCAGAATAAAAATGTCCATCATAGGCTTACCGTGAGCACATACTATGATGGAAAGGACAAGGACATTTTTGGCTGACCACGCACTAAGCAATTTCTTGGGTAACAAGGATCCCTAATGATAATGTCATTTCTGGCAAGTTAACATATAAACTAGAATGATGGATCCTTTGTGATGAATTATCTCTCAATCATCCATATAGATGTCTGAAGATCAAATCTATTTTCCTAGCAGATTTCATTTTATAAGACAGGGCAGCAGAATAATAAAGTGTGCAAATAGCATTTTAAATTACCTGTCCTACAATATAATGTTTGTATAGGATATTGAAGTATACTTTATGCCCAGTGAGAAATGTTTAGCTATTGCAGGTGTAAAGTATAGAGAGACAGTGTCATTTTGTGCTAAACTATATGGGCAATGTAATTTTATGAAGAAACCCTTAGTTAGCTGTACATAACTGTTCACAAAGATCACAAACAATATATTTTAAACAATGCTGGACACTTCAAAAGCATAGACGCCTATAGACAAACAAGACAAGCAATTTAAATGGAACCCTGAGCAAACAGCTAAATACTAAAAAGTCAAAATACATGTTGGTTTACTGATTTACTTGCCAGAGGATTTTCAGTTCTGTGCAGGCAATCATGTAATTTGCATATGTATGCCACTTGGCAAAACCAGACAAGAATAAGGCAAGCCTATATTTACCTCCCAAAAACAAATATATTTTACTTTCCTACTGTCTACTAGCCACACTCCGTAGTAGCACTGATGTCCATCACACCAACCTCTGATGCTGTCCCTACAATCATTCTAAGAAAAAATTGACTTTTCAAGAAAGTCCAACTTTGCAACTGCTTACCCCCATGTGAAAGTGATCAGGTCTGTCTAAAGCTGGCCATACACCTATAGATTATCTGCAGATTTTCTATGGTCAGATGGGAAAAGTGCAACAGATTCCTCCATCTACACTAAACTGTGTGGCTGGAGGAATCCCACTGGGCCAAGCTTCAGTATCTTGCTAGTCGGCTCTGCTGGCTCTCAAAAGACCTGAACAATGGCCTGCATCTAATCAGATTGTTCAGGTATTTTGACACCTGCAGGGCCGAATAGCAAGATACTGAAGCTTGGCCCAATGGGAGATTGCTCCATCCACATAGTTTAGCGTACATGGAAGAATCTGTTGCACTTTTACCATCTGACCATAGAAAATCTGCAGATAATCTATAGGTGTATAGCCAGCTTTAGATACTGATCAGTGCTTTGTAGGAGTGCAGGGAAGTGTGAAGTGTTCCTTATCTCTGCAAGTATAACAGGGCTGATAGCAGTGGGGAATAGGGGCGATAGGCAGCAGTAAATTTAGATACCAGAAGATACCAAGTGAATGGTGTGTTTGTATGTGTGCAGATGGGGGGGGCTGATTTTTCTTTTGTTGACAGGTTTTGCAATCTCTAGGTTCTGTCATTTCCCCACAGTGTTTTCATATGAAAGTACTAAGGCCTCAACAAGTGATCCCTTGCATACAACAACTTTATTCAGAGATTTACAAAATCATTTTTTTTTTATTACTCTAACATGCCAAAAGTAAAATTGCATTTTAAACATGCTGAAAAATCTCTGTCTTTTCTACAGTAAAGTAATAATTGGCACCAGATTTATTTGATTTGGGGTTTGAGCAGCAAGAATAGGCAGACAGATATTTCGTCACAGCAGAATAAAGATCTAAACCTTAGGCTTTTTCTTTTGCAATGTGGAAAAAGCCATTTGTATGTATTCAATCAAAAGCTCAAACAAACACATGACCGCAGTACACTTTGTATTCTGTTTCTTCATAAATAAATAGTATTTTGTAGAAACATCATGCTTGATGGAAAGAGGGTTTGGAGATTTTAGCATTCATTAGAGTTAATGTGTTTTGTCTATGTTTATTAAAAGCAGAATGATGTATGCTATAAACATACAAGCAGTTTTCACCAGCCCGGCTCCTGTCTTGACTGTTTATATATCAACAGAGATTGGAATGGCTGTATGTGTCAGTGACAAACAAAACTACTCGGAGAGTGGGACAGGCGTGACAGGTTTAATATTTATTTTGGCCCTCTGTATATGTCTAGAAAGTCAATAAGAGCATGCACATTGCTTAGAGGAGTTCCTATAACCAGTTGTGTCAGATCTTGGTATTACCTAGTTACATATAATTCACTTCCAAGTAATCATAATAAAGGTAACTTTTCTGAACCGCAATTCTTTACTAATCCACTAAACAGTACAGTACCGTGCTAGTTAATGTCATTTTGAGTTACTAGAATTTTAAACACAGTTTGAAATGATTATTTAAATATAATTTGATTTGTTTCCCTGCTTTATTTGGCATTAATTTAGTTTTGTAGTGAAAGTGTTACCTAGAGGTAGAATACCTATGGAGCTTTGTTGTGGATATCTTCCTCTGCTAATCCCCCGTCCTTGCCTATCCCTCTGCCTATGTCTGCTAGAATTAGGACTTTAGGAGTGAATTAGGACATTCGGTTAGAATGTTGAATGAGCAAAATCAATTTCGGAGCGTCTGTTCGACTTTCTAGTCGTCGGTGGGGTCAAATTGAAGGAGCATGTTGGAAAATATTTCTCAATAGAACGAAATACTAACATTGAATGTGCTTTTCCTTCAGGAAATTCCATTTGTTCCAAAATCAAATAAAACAAAATTTTGAAGGACAATCACCAAGTCTGTGATGGCATTATCGAACGTTCCGCCGGGATTTATTGTATCTACCCATGTATACCCTAACTTAGACTGGTAGACATAACAGTGGAAGCAGTGAATTGAGAAGTTGGATAGCAGAACTTTAGAGTGTGGCTCAGTCAGTATTACTTTAATGCGTCAACTCAATGGGGTTTGTTTACTAAATCAGTATAGGCTGTCTACTTAGCAAAGTGAATATTCACCCAACCATGTGCTAGAAAAAAACTTGTCTATTTATTTTACTCGCACATGATTGGGTATTCAAAGTGAACACAGCCTTACCTTATTCACTAACATACACTTTCACCTAGCAAAGCAAATTAGCCTTTTTGAGCATTTACTTTGCTAGGTGAACAGCCTTTTAGGTACCTAGGTAATTGGTAAAAATTCAATTTGCAAAGAATACCTAATCCCGAGCAAAGAAAGTAAAAAAATAAAAAACAGTATTTTTGCGTGCACATGATTGGGTGATGGAAGTCAGCAGAGCTTCACCTCATTCACTAAGCTAAGGGAAAATCCCCCTGCAAAGTACAAATTCCGTTGCAAAGTGAACTGCTTATTTGCCTTTAGTAGATCAACCCTAATGGCAACATGGACATTTCCCTAACCCATAACAGCCTGGTGAAATATGATTGTCTAGTGTAGGTTACTACACACTATTACATTTGCAAAGTCATTATAAACTAACATACAGTACATATTACTGACTTTCTGTTTGCCTTCCTGTTTATCTGTCATTTCATACATTCCTTAGGGTAAACAAAGAGTTCTCAAAATCAGTGTAGGTGTATAATCCATTCCAACCTGCCTTGTAGGGAAACATGTGTGAAGCAGATATACTGTATAAAATGCTAATATAATTACACTTATAGGATCTAGCACTACCAACATGGAATACTGATTTTAGCACCCAAGGGCAAGTATTTAAAATAAGAATTTGAAGGCATAAAATGGATAAACATGAGAATTATACATTTGCATTCAAGTGGCCTGGTTCAAAGCATACACTTGTTTGCTATAAGGAAGGGTGTGGTGTGGTGTGGTGTGAAGGACAGCGGAAGATACATACACACTTACTGGCAGCTTCAAGAAAAACTCTGTCATCTTCCTTTGGCTGTCCCATACATGGCCGAGGAAAGCAATCAATGTGAATCATTTGTTAAAACCAGACCATGTAGAGGTGCTTTAAGCGCTTTTAAAAAGCGAGTGGTAATTTATATATATCGCAAGGACATTTTTTATTAGGCTGGAAAATCTTTTGTGGTCAGCAACTAGTTATTGTCTCTTATAGTGTAAAAAAAGGACCAATGGTTGTATTGTATGTGCCATATCCAAAACAGGAAAGTAAAACCCAGTGCCCATCTACTTTTTTATGGGCACCCGGAGGTTCCCTGTTTAAAGGACAAATTCAGTGGCAGAACTACTGCTGGTGCAGCCGGTGCGGCTGCACCAGGGCCTGAGACTGGGGGGGGTGCCCAGGACCGGACCTCACTGGGCCCCCCCACAGGTGGAATATGGGGTCCTGCACTTTCAACGTGCTTCTCAGCAAGGGGGTGGGGTCCTTTGACTCATCGTTATGACTTCCGGCCACGTCCCTAGTAACAGGAGGCGGGAGAGGAGAAGTGTGTGTGTGTCACATGCCCCACCCCTGCACACCGTCTGGCTGGGATGTTGTGAGGCTTTAGCTGGGTGAGCAGGAAAGAGGCTCGGGGGAGGAGGCGAGGAGCGGGAAGGATGGGGGGTACGGGTGTAACTGCTCACTGTGTGCTGTTATTTCATTTAATTAGAAAAATGGATTATAATAGGGAACTTTACACTCTAATGTTGCCTATTATAATCTATTTATTTGATTAAATGATTACAGACAGGGCCACCATAAGGGGGGTATGGCCGATATCCATGTGAGGGGTCTGGGCAGCCTGGGGGGCCCCTTACATGGGTATTTGCTGTACCAGGGGCAGCATGGCAGAGGTGACAGGGGAGGGAGTGGAGGAGGCTGGGCCCCAGCAGCAGCAGGTAAGAGGAGTTGGGAGGAGGTGCTATGAAAGGGACCCCGGTGACGAGCCCACCTGAGATCCTGCAGAGCCCACCATAGAGAGTCTCAGATGGGCCGTGCAGGATCTATGGTGTGCTCTGTAGGGTCACTCTCAGGTGGGCTCTGCGGCGTCTCAGGTAAGTCCTGAGTCCAGTGCGTTGCTAAACCCTGAGTCCAGTGCATTACTAAGCCCAGAGTCCAGTGCGTTGCTGAGTCTTGAGTCCAGTGCGTTGCTGAGTCTTGAGTCCAGTGCGTTACTAAGTCACTAGCCCCCTCAATACAATATACTGTGTCACATACCTACCCCCCACAGGTCCTTACTTACCTTCTTTGATGACTATGGCCTCCTGCATTGTCTGCAGCTCAGCCAGTAGCAATGTAGTGGTCTGCTGCCCACACCTGTACACTAACATTCCCATATACTTGAATGGGATCTGCCTGTCTTATTTAGGTCTTTGGGATTTTAGTGCACAGGCAAGGGCAGCCGAGCACTAGATTTTTTTTCCTGGAGGACTGCAGATAATAATTGATTGATACAGCTGGCATTTCTATTGACAAAAACTTTAAAGGGGTAATTAAAATAGAACATATTAACATCAACAAACTATTACAGGCACAAGGGTCCTTTGAAGTACTAGCAAAAAGGCCTCTATGCTTGCAGCATGGTGACATCTTTCTACATCTTTCTACATAATGAAACTCCCATTCAGGACTGCTACAGTGCTCCTGGAAATATCTAATACTCAATATATTAATACAGTGTATATTGAAGAAGCTATATCTTTTTTTCTCTTAATACATAAAGTAATTTTGGAAACCAATTTGTTCTATAGGTAACACAATTCTTATATGATCTGTAAATGCTATATGGCTCCTGGAGTAGACGATGGTATTTTGTGACAATAATATAAGTTATCTTTTACATAGCTGTACACTGTCTTGTTGTTTCAGCTCTGTGTGGGCTTCAGCACCAGCAGTAAATGGAGGACACATTACATTAAGTGATGAATTACATGGGTTACTTCAAGAGGTTGTATCAAGGAAAGGATCTATTGTCATTTTCCTCCAGGACACAGTATGTATCTAACTGACATTACAAGCTGAAATTCTTCTGTAATAGGATTACTCTGTGAATGTTTCTTATTTTGTCTCTTTTCAGCTAAGCATGGATGACATCACATATTACAGCACAGTGTCTGGAAGTGAGAACCCACTGTATAATGTGCAGGCAAGTTTCTATACACACTTATTAAGGTGGCACAGTTTATATAAATCACATCACACATCCTGTTTTAAATGCCCGTTCCTATGATGCACCTTTTCTCTACCAGATTATGTCTATTTTTGGCTTTCATGCTTTGATTAGTATAAAATTCGCCCACTAACATAATTTTTTTTTAAAAACAGACAGATATATCAAACTTCCCCAGTGCTCAATCCAGCTTGTCAGCACAAAAAAGATGAACTCAACTGTTTCAACAAGTACAGACATGTCTACATGTCCCAGTTTTAGGCCGGCTTTGCATCTATGCTTTGGCACAGTACAACATGCATCATGAGGCATCCATTTTCAAAGGTGCCTCAACACACTAAAGGAACATACCTCCAATGCACCTGCAATGTATTGAGGTGCACTGTGCCTTGAAAAACATTGAATTGGCTGCTTGGATGCTCAACTCCATTAATGCACTTTGTAGAGGTGTCTTGACATAGCCGTGTGGCTTTACATATATTTGCAGTTATATGCAACTAAAAACCAATGTTTCTAACCTAAATACTGATCCAGTTAAAATAGGCTTTTTGTGCTGACTAGCTGGATAGAGTGCTGGGGAATTTTTGTATATTTTTGATCAGTAGTTATGGGTACATAGTGGGCAGCAGGGCAATCCATATAGTGAGGCAACCTGAGACTGTTACATCAAGGGGCATCTCATTGAGAGAGAGGTAGGTGTGTGGGTGGGGGGGGGGTAGCTGCAGCATCCTAGGTTGCTAAGAGCTCTTGGCAACCTGTGACTCTTTGTCCAGCTTCCTGCCCCGCTTGCTGACATCATAAGTTGACAGGGAGTTGAGCAGAATGCTCTGGCTGGCGTTCTGTTAAGCTCTTGGCAGCCAGTGACGTCAGTGAGCTAGACGGGACGGGACCGGACCAAGGTGATGGCTCTCGATCCATCTAACACAGTCGCTCTCATCCTACCGCATCCAAAAGCACCCCCCTCAGCACCTGCTGCCACACAACCCCCCCTTCCCCGCTGCCTCAGGCGACATTAAGGATAGGGACAGCCATGGTGGGCAGCATGGGTAGAAAATGTATAATTTAGAAATCATATTCCATATTTTAAAGCAAACATGTCACATGTGTCCCAAGATCACAGCAGGGGCAGGCTGAAACAATTTAGAAATCAATTTTTAAATGTAAGTTAGGACTACTGCATAATAGCCAGGTGAAAGGTTTCACTCGGGATCCCCATTACTGTAAGAATAACTTACAAATAATAATAGTTTCTTTTCTTGGAGTTGAAGACCATTTTCTTCAAGATGTCGTTGGATATTCACATATAGTGAAAGTATATCTCAACAATGGAAATGTATATTTATGAAACATTTTTGAGATGTACTTTCATGCCCCAAGTGTGGTCCATTAAATTTGTGCAAAATTTCTGTGGTCCTTAAAGTTGTATAGCTAATTGGAATTCAATGGTTTAATTGGATATCTATATCCCAAAAACACTGGGACCTATAACAGGTGTGGCCAGAGGCGGCTCTTTAATTAGGCAAATTAGGCGGTCGCCTTAGGCCTCGCGCTCCCGAGGGCCTCGCGGCCGCCTAATTTGCCCTGCCGTCACATTACCTCACAGCCAGGTAATGTCATGAGCTCTTAGCCCTGTCGCTGTCAAACAGAGACTCTCCGTTTGACAGCGACAGCGCTGAGAGCTTATCTGTTTCCTCGGTCCGTCCATTCGGCCAGTGGTCCTCTGGAGCTCCGCCCACCAGCCATTGGGAAGCCATCTCACCCCTCCCATCCACCGTGCGAGGATCCCAATCTGGCTGGGAGGGCGGAGTTGAATCTGGGAGGGCGGAGTTAAATCTAGCTGGGAGGGTGGATCGTCAGGGGCAGATGGACGGAGACGTAGTCAGCAACGGCTCGTCCTGCACGCTCCCGCCCGTGAGACGCTCCCACCCGCGAGGCGCTCCCTGCACAGTCCTGATAAGAAGCAGCCTTCACAGGCTACAGCAATGGTGAGAGCCCTGTGACTCTGGAGAGTCCTGTGGAGACCCTAGGTAGCCTCAGTTTACCCAGGGCTCTGTGGGGTCTCACCAGCTGTTTGTGGGGTCTAACAAGGCTGGTTAGACCCCACAGAGCCCTGGTCTAACCAGGGCTCTGTGGGGTCTCAACTGGGCACTGAGGGGTCTAACCAGGCTGATGAAACCCCACAGAGCCCTGGTGAGACCCTACAGAGACCTGGGTTATTCAGGGCTCTGTGGGGTCTCACCAGGGCTCTTTGGGGGTCTTACTGGGGCTCTGTGGGGTCTCACCAGCCTGGTTAAACCCCACAGAACCCTGGTGAGACCCCACAGGCCTGAGCGGGGCCTCATGTTTAGGTTTCGCCTAAGGTCTCGCAAACTCTAGAGCCGCCTCTGGGTGTGGCCCCCTCTGTGTTACTAAATAGAAGTGTCCTTTTAATGTACTGTAAAGTATGTACCTTATGCAATACAAAGTGCCAATTCTTCTTCACCTCAGCCAGTGTGTTTTCTTTATAGTGTTATTAAATGTTTATGCACTTGGATAATTATTTGCATGCACACCTGCATAGCTCATGTGACCAGTTTATTAGTGCTGTTTCAATGGTTATAATAGCATCAAATAATCACTTTCAATACAAATTAATACTCCACAAACATCAGTGTGTTTACTTTCCATTAATTATTTACAACCCTTGCACTTGGCTCATTTGACAGGTGACCTTTACATGAAATAATTCACTATGCTTAATTTTGCTGCTACTAAATGATCACTTAATACATTTATCATGTTTGTTATAAATCCTTCAACAATCTATCACAGGGCATTATGGATTCTTCACCATCCTCCCTAGTTCTTCCTGCTGTGGAGTGGAGGACAATTCCTAATCTGCACGGATACCTTAAAAGCCAAGCTGACTGGAATCTGATCAGTGTAGACAATTTGAATGAGCCTTTATTAGATCTGGATTACACAAAACCAAACTTAATTATGATAAATCTACAGCCAATACCCAGGTACAAAACATGACAATTTAATTATTTTTTGTTAATTTTACCGATATTATTAAAGAGGACATGCTGCAGCAGCTTGATGTTTTAATACAAAGGTAATGTTCAAAATATATTGAAATATTTTGCTGGATGTACAAAGGAGAGGTTTTTTTTACAAGGAAAGTTCTAGGGACGACCTATCTCTGATTGGTTAACTTTACTGAGGTTCTGATTCTAACAGCATGGTCTGCAGTCTCTAACAGCTGTCTAGCTTTTCAATGAATAAGCTGCTCCCAGGCACCATTAGATGGGGATGTTTATAGATGCTGGACTTACTCTGAATATAAAGCCCACCCCCCTGGGAGCAGCTACTTTATACAGCATACATTACTTATTTATAATAGTAAGCAGTTATCACTAGGGCTGGTAATGATTAAAATTTTCGTGTTCGATTAATACATTTTTTTTTAATCGATTAATTTGATTAATTATAACGCACATACAGATCCAACTTCATTGGCCTATACACATACAGCACAGCAATGAAGTAATAAAATGAACTAGGATCACACTAATCCAGCACGTTATTAATCTCACGACGTGCCCCACTCAATATGGCCGCCGCTTGAGTGGGGCAACTCAGAATAATAACGTGCTGGATTACAAATGTATTTACATAGTATAGTAAAACAGCAAAGCCCTAAGGGTGATTTAAACATAAGTATTAGCTTAATATTTGAAGTAGCAGCACCTGTCCATTCCATTTCATGTAAGGACATGATTGCAACATAATATAAGTAAATTTCAATGGGCACATTTCTGGGAGCGAGATGGGGGGGTTAATGGAGAGCCACATAGTGCCTATATATAAGTTTAAGATAAGACAGAAGCTTGGTGCTTCTTGGGCAAACTCACCGGCCCAAGTGGCTCCATCGGCTAACGAAGGGAAGGGGGACTCCTCCCCCCTTCCCTTCGTTAGCCGACGGAGCCACTTTGTGAAAGGAGGAGGAGTCCGGTGACGTCAATGTCCGTGACGTCAACAGATCTCCGAGGGGACTCCCGAAAGCTGGCGGAGAGGTGAGTGTTTTCATTTTCGATCAAAAGAATTTTAATCGATCAAAAAGTTTAACGATTAATCGAGGAATTAATCGTTAATTTCCCCAGCCCTAGTTATCACATCTCTTTTACTGGTTGCAGAAATTGATTAGAGCATGTCCAGTGTTAAAGGAAACGAGTGAAGACCAAGGCAGCCATTGCTAAGTTCTCCTTCTGCAAATAATTTCTAAGTGCTAGTTCAGCCATTTCTTTGGAAAACAATTTTAGTGCCCATTCACACTTGTGTACATGTTGAGGTGTCTTTTTAG
This sequence comes from Nanorana parkeri, assembly GCF_000935625.1. Lineage (NCBI taxonomy): Eukaryota > Metazoa > Chordata > Amphibia > Anura > Dicroglossidae > Nanorana > Nanorana parkeri. The sequence goes on from NW_017306569.1 coordinate 479,535, forward strand.
GTCCATTAACTCATGTTATGTTGAGCATGCCCATTCAGTTTCAGTGGAGTCTCAACCAAACACTGGAACAACATGAATTGTATGTGCAGTGCCAATTACTTTTATAACACCGGGCGCATACATGGACAAAACTCCTCACCATCAGTTGCTGACAATTTGCACTTAAAACGTACAATCTATTCCATAAAGCAGTGAGTCAGGACTTGAGCTTGAGATGCTGCAGAAGGAATGGGAATATATCTTTGCTCCTAAAGGCTAGTTCACATCAGTGGCCGTGTGTCTTTTTGTGGTAACACGCACATTTACTTGCGCTTTACCGCAGTGTACGGCAATGCATAATAAATACATTGGTGTGATGCAGTCCCCTTCATTCTGAATGAGACTCCAACACACCCTGCCAATAGAAATGCACTGCAGCGCAATGCATACACCATTTTTTGGCAGCGTACCACAATGCACCTTACTTTGTAGGATCAGCATGGTGCATTGAAGCACCATTCGGAATGAATGGCACTGCATCGCAGCAACACAAGTAATGTGCATTATGATAAAACGTATGCTGACATGCACCTTACCGCAATGCCATAGTGTGAACTAGCCCTAAGTCTACAATATAGTTTGCTCATGATTGGGTATTCAAAGTGATCACATGTTTACCTTATTTACTATCATTCACATTTCAAAGTGAACATATACACTACTTTCCAAAGAAAATATTCTCCTTGTTAAGTGAATAGCCTGGACTCCTCTTATCAAGAAAAGTATATGTTCACTTTGCATAGTGAATATTCATGGGTAAGGTGACCCTGTGTTCTTAATGAATATCTAATCATTGACAATACAAAAAAACAGCATTTTGGCTGGCACATTATTGGTTGTTTGAATTGAACACATGTTCACCCTATTCATTAAGCTCAGTGACCATTAACGTTTATCTAAAACCAAGCTTCTTTCCATTTTGGGTAGATTAAGGAAGGATTAAATCCAAGTTTTTTTTTTTTCCCATCTGTGTCCCTGGGAAATTTTCCTTTCATATGTTGTTCTGTGGACTCAACAGGAAGTTAGACAATATCTTTCTAGCTGTTCATGGGGGGAAATCCCCTCATGAACAGCTGTCTCAGGAACAAGTATTCCCATTGGAAGATATTCCCCTCCATTCTTATTCTGGGGGCAACTCAGAACTTTAGATTTACCCTCACTTTCATTCCCAGTAAAACTGGTGATCAGGATAGAGACAAAGACAACACTAAAAACTGACAGTGGTTCTAACCCAGAGCTGCCCCTATAATGAGGCACCCTGAGGTTTTTGCCTTAGGCGGCACTCTCTTGCCGACATCTCGCCAAGCTCCTGGCAGTCAAATGGGGACTTTTTGCTTTTACTAATTCAGTTTATTGTTCTGTTTCTATCTGTAGATCTAATCAGATATCTGCTGTCACTGCATTCTCTGAAAATGGTGAGTTTAATATTTGTTTAATGTTTATTCAGATTATTTAAAGGTGGCTCCTGTCTATAGCAGTAGTACTTTAAACTATTAAACCTATCTTCTCTGCTTGTGTTCGACTTAAATCACTTGCAAGCTTCATTTTATACCTCTAGGGGGCTCCATTTGCACCGACCTCCTACACTTTTCAATATGGAATATACAAAAAGCTACATGGTATAATATAATGCCCCAGTTGTGGTTTTAGCTGGGAATACAGATGGCAACATGGGAAGGTCTTGTCACCAGAGTCACACACAGAAAAGCTGGCAATCCATCCCAACGGATTCCAAAACAAATATAAATCAATCTAAAATGGGTTTACTTCCACCACACCCCAAAAAAGGATTATTACTGCATTGTACCACATTTTACAGGATTGCCCATGTCACCAGTTATAGCCATGCATCCATGCAATGGTGCATAGTCAAGGTAGAGCGTGGTCTACATCCTTGTCCCCTGCAAGGAGTGTTGAATTTGCTGTGTGATCATTTATAGGTCACAGCCCAAAGGTTTGCTAATGAGTGCACAGGAGTCAAGAGGTAAGGCAAGCTGTGGGCCTGAAAGTGTGACAAAGGGCAATACTGAGGAACCAGGAATCTTGTTTAATCACATAGAGGAGTAACAGTAACAGGAGTCAAAGCCAAGTCATAATTGATTGCAGTAAGAACAGGGATAGGGGGTCAAGCTGGAGCAGGAAGAAGGGGTCAAGTAGAGTCATAGCCATGAGCATCAGAAATCTGGTTTCAAGCCCAATCAAAGCCAATAGAAGCAAGGGCAGGAACTGTAGGTCAAGTAAAGCAATTACTAGGAGCAACAGGAACAGAAACTAGGATATCCATAAAACACATTTGTGAGCATGGAAAGGCAATGGAATAAAAACCTTTACTAAGGCATTTTCTAAATGCACTAAACCCAAATGATGCCAGCTGACAGATGATTGCATGGACATACTAGCGTTTACGGGATTACTGCATTAAGGTAACCAGTTGGTGCTTACCACATGCCTTGCTTCAGAAAGAGGATTTCACTGAGAAGGTAAATGGGGGATGTTGACATCGGGAAACAGTAGAGTAGCCACAAAATGCCAGATGGCCAGCACTGTCAGCACCTGCTGGTGGCTCATGATAAGGAAAACAAAACAAGGCAAAGTGATACTGTTTGTTATGCCATAGGAGGTATTGAGAGGTACCTGGAACAATCAGCTCAGGAAGTGAGCCCTACAGAAGTTCGAACAAAGTGAAATAATCAGTTTTGGTTGGACTTGGAATAGCTAGTCCAAATCAAAACTGTTTTTAGTAAATGCCTTTCTATATGTCTCGGAGTTTAAGACAACACATCAATACTTCTGAGGGTCTAGTTATACCCATCTGCTACAGTCATTGCGAGGGCGCGAATATTCTTTGTTGGAGCTTACATTTATTCTACATAAGATAGATTCCTCCTACTGAATTTGGAATGTGACTCCATGGTGATAAAGGGCAGAACTGGAAGCTTCAGTGGAGAGATACAGTATTTCTGTTGGAGTCCCTGAAAGAAACCAGTGACTTATTCAGCTGGCAAATATTCAAAACCAAAATATCAGTTTTGGGGGACTGACCCCACAACGTTTAACTCTGCAATGATAATATTGGAGGCCATGGAGCTGGTAACTGTAAAGAACCCATTAGTTTCTTATACATTTACACATGTAATGACTTAGCACATTTTTTTGTTTTATTTTCCCTTCTTTATATGTATACATGTAGTGCTCTTATTAAAGAAAATAATTAGTTTGTCTGGATAAAACAACTATTTTCCATCCCTAAAGTGCTTTTGTATGTTTCAGTAAATGAACTGAGTATTGAACTATTGTTATCCATAACTGTGTACAAATGACAGCATGTTAGCAGGGATTTAAATAAAACCGCGCTTGTTCTTTGCTGAACGGCAAAGGTTAGTGACATTCTTGGTAGCTATAGCTACTGTTGTTGCCTTTTTTCCTGTAGCATGCTAAATAATATATCTTTGTCTCTAAGGGCATCAGAATGCTTTAATGATAAGGACACATATGTTTGGCTTGTAAGATACTTCATGTTATTTTTAAATAGTGTTATCAACATGAGGACAGAAATAGAGATGATATTTAGTAAATTAGAGTTACTAATAGTTAATTGAAATATCTTCGTAACTAGGCACAGTTCAACAGTTTTTATTATGAACACTAGTATATAACCAGTGCACAATATGCTTGCCAGTGGCCTAAATAACGTCTAACAGTACTAATTTAGTAATATGTCTTGTTATAGCACTGCAGAGCAGAAAACAAATTAAAAAAATATCTATATATATACTGTATGTATATATATATATATATATATATATGTATATATATATATATATACACACACACTCACAAGTATATACATATATATATATAAGGTCCTCTTTTTGCCACAAAATAGCCCTTACCTGTCCAAGCAAGGACTCTTCTAGACCTCTGAAGGGATGTTGGGGTATCTGGCACCAAGCCGCCAGCGGCAGTTCCTTTAAGTCCTGTATTTTGTATGGTGGGGCTTCCATGGATCTGACTTGTTTTGCCAGCACATCCCACAGCAGGGGCATCCCCATGCGTGGTGTAACCGGGAGCGCCCCCCGGGTGACACCCTTCTGGGATGGTGCGTGATGTCATCACGCACATTTACCCACCATCTAGGTGACAGATGCTGGCAAAGAGAGGAGGTGACGTTAATCCGGCAGGATAAGGTATGTATAACGCTGGGTCCCCTCCTCTCTTGTGCAACTGTCGGGCTCTCGGTCCATCATCGATTGCACAGCTTTTCAGAGGGAGTGACACCAAAATGACAAAAAAACAAAAAAACAGCCTGCACTTCCGCACCCAGTGTAGCGTCAGATAGAGGAGATATCAATCTACCAAAGCATGGCATTTGTTATAAGGTGGATATTGATAAACTAAATCGCCCCTTTTCATATCTTTTGTTTACTCAAGTGTTGGGATCCATGCTATAGTTCCCAGCTCTATTTTCAATTTGGAATGAAACAACATAAGACATTGGACATCCAATAGATACCCCTCTACCGTGTCAAGAGTGCAGACTTTGGAACACAAAAGCAAAGACCTCACCACTGATGTCTATGTAAAAAAACAAACAGACTGGCATTTAACTTTATTTAATTTTATTTGCTTACCTTTCTATTGGAACCAGTGTTAACTTTGTCAGCAATTTGAGCTACAGTAGCTGTTCTGTCTGGCTAGATGCTTTGTTTATGCTTCTAGATGCTGAAACTGACATGTGTTTACAACCTTTTACACATATATGCGTTTAGATGCATCTGTTTTTTGTTCATTGAAACAGTTTTTTGCAGTAGCCAATGAGATTTCTGTAAATAAATGTGCCTTGCAATTACACACGTTTACATGCGCTTTGGTGCGTTTAGAAGTTAAAATCAAATTCAATTTTTTTCTAAACGCAGCTAAACTGACTGCAGATAAAAGCATTTCTAAACACAATGTGTGACTGGATCCATTGGAAATCATTAGATGCATGTATATGTGTTTAGAAAATCATTTTAAACACATCTAATCCAAGTGTGAATGTAACCTTAACAGGTTTTTTTCTCATAACCTTGTTTTCATAACCTAGTTTATGGAAAAGAGGTTTCGATGACATTCATGGATATCTAAGCAGAAATGTCGGGAGAATATCGGCACTGAAGATATATGGCAATATTTTCTGCTCTTCAGCTGACTTCCTGTATGGTATTCCCACATTTGCCTCCAATGACAGTTTACACATATGATTAGGCTGTGCAGAAAATATGCATAAAACTCAACCTCTCTGTATAGGGGTGGAAACATTTACATGTTACATGGTTGTGAATGTTATTGGTAGGCCCTTCACATATTGTATAGAGTATAATATATTTGTACTGGGCCAGACTTTCGCAGTGGTCGGCAACCTTGGCACTTTAGGTTATGTGGAACTACAAGTCCCACGAGGCACTGCAAGACTCTGACAGCCACTGGCTTGGCTCCCAGAAGCAGAAGCATGAAGGGATTTGTAGTTGTATCACAGCTGGAGTGCCAAGGTTGCTTATCCCTAGTTATAGTAATACCTAAAATCTGATTATAGTGTAAAATAACATTCTTCTTTAATTTACAGATAAACACATTGCAAAGATCACAAAAACCCTACAAGACAGTGGTGGGCAAGCTTGGCACTCTAGCTGATGCAGAGCTACAAGTCCCACGAGTCACTGCAAGACTCTGCAGCCACTGGCATGGCTCCCAGAGGCATTAGCATGATGGGATTTGTAGTTGTACGACAACTGGAGTGCCAAGGTTGCTTATCCCTAGTTATAGTAATACCTAAAATCTGATTATAGTGTAAAATAACATTCTTCTTTAATTTACAGATAAACACATTGCAAAGATCACAAAAACCCTACAAGACAGTGGAGTCAACTTTACTGCCATTTACACTGGACTGAAACCATCAAAGGTAAGTCAAATAGAAGTGTATGGATGGCAGTGACAGAGCTAATATTACATAGGCTTGGGACCCAAAGCTAAATTGTATGTCTTCCTCTGCCCAACGGCCTTCTGGAGAGCTATGTCTTGGGTGATGAGTGAGTAACTGAATTCAAATTATGGGTGTAATTTATGAATGCACAATTCAGAAGACTGCGATTCAAAAGACACTTCAGCCAGTAATATGAAAAAAAAACCCTACATTTGGTAGTATTCGGCCATGCTGGCTCTAGTAAAGCAGAACATTGTATCATACCTACCAGTAATTTTACTTTCCTGGCACCAATCCATGGCAGCATACTACCACAGCATACTTGGCACCAGGAAATACTGCCGGGGGAACCAGCCATGAGTAGGATTTGGTCTCCCTAGTAATGAAAGGGTTAAAGGCTTCTTGAAGCTTTTCTCATATAACCTTTTTATGGAGTAATAGCCTAACATGTTACAAACAGATGGGATCACAGCAACAAGCCTTTTCTGATATGTTCAGAGCATCTGATGAGGTGAAGATGGATACCAGTGATTAGTTGTATATTACAGTCTTGTCCTTGCCAATATATTTTGCTAATAAATTCGCACTTTGGGAATTGTGAGAAGATATGATGTAGTATGCTCGTTACAAATTACAGGGAGCCCTGTGACAGCTCAATACAGATCATTCATTTATGGTACCCTGCTATTCAGAACACCAGTGATTTACAATCCCACCTCAGGGGACATTAGATTGCAAGGGACACATATTTATTGTTGCTGAGAAAACTGCACACTGCAATTTCTACTGACACTACAAATTACTATTGCGTGGAGAAATCCGCTAACCACAATGGGCAGAAATAGCAGGAAAACCTTGCTTGGATCCTGACACCAGCAACTATATAGAAGTCAGTTGAGACCAATTTAACAATTTGTGATTGCTTGCTGTATAAGGCTTAAAGTGCGTGCTGAGTATGTAACAAAAACCTTCATATTAGGAAAAAAAAAGAAGATGATCTATAAAACCACATGAAGAAATGGGAGGGTTTATTATACGCGTTTCACACTGAGGAGTGCTTAAAGGGGAACTGTCACCTTGCCCATTTAGGGCAAAGTGATAGTATCTCTACAAATGTGACCCCCCCCAACCCACTTATATTCAGCTTTCTAGCACTCACCTACTGCTCCTTTCTCTGTCAACAATACCTGGTACTTTCGGGCACGGAGGAGCAAGTGATTCCCTCCTATGTGACAGTACGAAGTGGGAAAGGCGTCACCACTCACTCTAGCATCTGACACCAGCCAACACTGGGGATTTTAGCGATGGCTGTAATGGAGGAAAAGCAGCATACACGCAGTGGAAAGGTGAGTATCAGTTGGTTAGTGGGCCCCTTCGCAAAGACACTAAACATGTGCGAATCGTTTAGTTCCGAATCAAAATTTGGACGAGTTTTGTGAAATTCGGACACACGGACACATCAGAATTTCTGAATCCGAATTTCTGTTTCTGAATTTCGGGTCCCGTCTGGATTTTGTGCAAAAAAACGAAACTGAATCGGACATGTGACTTTTCTGGCCAATCAGATGTGTTTTTCGGTTTAATGCAGCCGAATGTGGCTGAACATGAATTTTCGTTACGGCAACATGGGAGCCATATACAGTATATACATATTATACTAAAGCTGAGAATTGCATGTGGAATCCGAATTTCTGAATTGCATTCGGGAGCTCCTGAATGCCATTCGCGTCTGGGAGCCTCATTTTTAGTAATATATATATATGGCATTCAATAGCTCCCGAATGCAACTCAGAAATCCGGATTGCGAATGCCATTCGGGTCTAGGAGATTCAGCTTTAGTATTAATATCTGTATATGGTTTTCTGTGGTAATCGCAACGAATATTCCTGAACTCATCCAAAACTAAAGACAATTTGGATTTCGTCCAAATCCGAAACCCAAACCGAATTGAGTCATTCCCTGAATGAGTAAGGTGACAGTCTTTAATCATAATCATAAAGTTTTAGAACTTAGAACTTCAGTTTAAAAACCTTCAGTATTGTATGGTATGCATGACTGCATTTAGCATTAGGCAAAATAGGCCTGTACCTATAGGTAACTTTTTCCTGTATGGTTCTTATGCTCTATGTTTTTTTTTTTTTTACATCAGTAGAAATACATCCATCGTATACAAGATGTTTTAGACGTTGTCACAATACTTTAAGCCAGGTTATGGCAAGTAAAAACAAAAATGTTCAGTGTAAAGCAAATTATCCCAGCAGAAAGGTGTTAGCACGGACAGCAATGGTTGTGTACCTATGGGCCCATTGTTAGAAATCTGGCCGTGATGATTTGCCCTTGAAAGTATGGAACTTGTGTTTCTGTTGCTCTTGAGTATCTCTGCTTTTCTTATGACAAGTCGTAACAAGTTATGATAAATCCTACAGGAAACCCCCTTGGCTAATACATCTGTGACAATGAGAATGCATTTGGCAAAACTACTATACATATTTCGAAATAGTGAGGGAGCGCCTGTCCTTTTATATTAGCAAAGTTCCAGACAAGTCACAGCTCTGCTTTGCTAGGTGGTCACAGGTTTTGTCTTTTTGCCAGAGGTGGGAGAGTGTTTTTTCGCTTCTCATTCCCCCTGCATGGATGCTGTCATAAGGCTGTACTAAGCTGTCATTGTTCCTTTATTTATACATATATACATTCCTCTAACTCCTGTATTAGTCTTAATACGCAATCGATGTACTTCATTTCATTACTTTTACAATACTTTGACCATTAGATGTAATTCAAGTGGAAATACAATTTAAATTTTTTTAAATTGTATTTATTTTAGGACAACACATTTAATACATGGTGTGCTGGGACAGTAGTGTTACAGAACATTTTAGGATTACTGAAAGGGAAACATAACAGAAGTTGTGTTCCTTCAGACTCCCACTCTCTGACTGTGACTCTGAGTCCTATGATGCATTCAATTATCTGTGTAGATTAAAGCTTGAGCTACTGAGATTGGTAAACAACATGCTTTTTTCAACTGTACGGCTAAAAAGTAAAACGTACACAAGTCAAAACAGAAACTACATGTCTACCTATTGGCTAGGAATATAAATATGAAACATACAAAAGCAATATTTGATATACACCTGACTAAAAAATAATTATAAAAAAAGCACAATACGTTCCCTAGGATAAGATAAAAGCAGATATGATTAACCTCCCTGGCGGTATTCCCGAGTCTGGCTAGGGGTTAACTTTCAGTACCAGGAGCAGTAACCCCGAGCCAGACTCAGGAATGCACAGAAAAGTGACATTTACCTTGTCCCTGCGAGCCCGCGTTGTCCTCCGCTGTACGCGGCCGGCCGATGCCGGCATCTGGGTTTTACTTTCGTTTTTGGGCGTCAAAACGGGGCGGAGCCGGCGGGAAATTCAAAAGTGAAAAATGACATTTACACAGAATACACAGAATACAATGCAATCTGCTATAATTACACTTATGTATCAAACTATTTAACTTCAATATGTTCACACTATAGCGGTGAGGTGCATTTTTCTGCACAACAAAAACAGGGACACTTCTTGAGCTGTCACAACACACTAATCCATCTGCTAAAACGCACTATTTTACAGTAGAGGATGGGCTAGTGTGACTAGGCTTTTTGTTAGAATTCTAAGCTGCTTATCCTAGATGTGTTTAATTCGGTGGCATGTTGTGCAATTTGAGTGCCTCATATGCTGTATAAGGCTTGTGGCAGTGACCCTTGAAATGTTCTGAAGGTTTTATAGAGTGGTTGCTTGCTGCTCTAGTATCATAAGATATCAAATGAAGAGTTATAAATGCTAATGATGGCTATTCATGTGAGTTTGTGAGTATCCAGAGGTGAAATATCAACTATCATGCACATCTATTACCGCAATGCATAATGGGGAAGACATAACTAATTCTTGTGAAGCAGTAAGCACAGTTGTTTCCAATGTCAAGATCCTGGTACAGGTATCTTTTGGTGCAGTGGATTTCAATAGAAGCCAAAACTTTTTAGTGTTAGATAGAGTGGAGAAGGATTAGAACATCTGTCAGGTTTTTATTGCTGTCTGGGTCCCTGTTAGGTGGATTCATCCCCTCTGGTGAGCGTTATCACTGAAAGTGATAATAAATCATACATTTTGGGTTGTCATCAGAACAGGAATAAGAGATTTCCTCTCACTTCCTGTTGTGGCTGTCAGAAACAAAATGAATGGAAATCTCCCCAATGGGACACAGATAAAAAAAAGTAAAAACAGTAAAAAGAAAAGGTGACAGGGATCCACCCCCTTACTCTATCCATAACTAAAAAAAAAAGTTTTAGTGTTGGATCATTAAACTACATTGAGTTCACATCATGGAAGGTATGCGCAAAGGTTTAGGTTACAGGAAGGATTAGTGTTAGTGTACAGAAAGGCTTAGGGTAGTGCATAGCTCGCAGCACCAGGAACTCTATGCCGAAAAATACCAGCATCCAGATAGCACTATAAGGCCAATGTATCACAGTGGAGAATTGCACTGTTACATTTTATCTTATCTCTGATCACTTCTGTTACGTCAGCAGAAAACAGTAATAAACTTTCCATGCTAACTTATTTCTTACCAATGCCAGTTTCCCAGAGTGCCTTTTTTATTTCTTCACACATAGTGACAATGACTGGATCACTTGGATGGCTGACTTTAGACAATTTATATCCACTTTCAATAAAAGTGGACCTTTGCACTAAATTAAGATTAAAACACTTGATGGACTTAGAAGTTGCAATGACTGTATTTAACTGTTTTTGTATTCAGCAATGAGCCCACAAACAAATATACCGGTACATTATTTCTCTGAATAGCAAATTATATTTAACAATGGTACAATTATATTAAATGCTGAGGTAGGATTTCAATAAAAAACACGTGGCGTATGTGATGTTTACATTTATTTCTAAGTGATTTTTTTTCCAGGAAAAAACTGCATCAGTCTGGTTCTAACTAACTATAGAAACTTATTTACTTCTGTGTGACACATTGTCTAACATTACAGTCTGCTATGAGATAGTGGCTAAGGTGAAAAACTGCTTAACATTTTTGAATAATAATTAAACAATACAATAGTTATTGATGATACATTAGCTCTTTTTTGTTGTTATCGTGCATGCTAGATAGCAAACTGGCTACTGTTTTGGTTTCAGGTAAGCAGAGTCAGAATTTGGAAGGATAGCAGTCTATAGATTTAACTTCTCTGTAACCATTAAAAAAGCATATTTATTTTATAAGTGTATTTAGTTTCTATGTTTATTTTTGTAATATATTAGATTGTAAGCTCGATGAGGGCAGGGACTGATGTGAATGTGCAACTATGTAAAGCGCTGTGTAAATTGTCGGCGCTATATAAATACCTGAATTAAATATAGGGATGCACCGATACTGATACTTATACGAATAATCGGCCAAATGCTCTGATACTTCCTCTGACCGCCAGTGCCCTGAGGGAACATGGAGCCAGCTTCACTTTGCACTCATGAAGCTGGGCGGCGGGCAATGACACTTAACCCGTCTTTCTGATTGGCCAGGAAGCCGGCTCTATGCTAGTGGCAGTACTGGTGTTGGTACTTGGCATCGGCAAACACGAAAGATAAATATCGATACTCGTAATCGATACTGAAAAAACAGTATCGGTGCATCCCTAATAATAAATATTTTAATATGAAAGTGCACCTATCATTAACCTTACAAGTCTTTACAAATAAAGCTTACAATATGTTGCAGTCTGATTGTACCAACTGCTGTGTGGTACAAGGGTTTGCCTGATTGCATAGAAACTTAATGGATTGTTTAGGTAGGCTGTTACATTACATAGCTGTGGTAAATCTAAAGCTGGCCATACACATTACAGTCTAATTGTACAACCATGTTTCAATCTACCAACAACTATGTTGTGGTACAAGGGCCAACCTTGCGATATATAATACATACAATCAGATTCTAAAATGTTTGGCCAGCCTAAAGGAGATTGTACATTCAGAATATAAAGCGTATGCCCAGAATAAAATGCCACAACATACAGCAACAGTATCATTTTCCATACCCTTTGTCATGGAAAAGTCATCTTTGTACTCCACTTAAAGAAGAACTCCAGGCACAATTTTGATTAACCCTTGCAGTGGCGCTACCCCCGCACTGCAAGGGTTTAGTGCTCATATTGGTCTAGGGAGCAGAATAACAAATACTCACCCGATCCTCCAAGCCGGCCGGCTGTGACAGCGCTACCTCCAGCCTCTCTCCTCTTATGCTCCAGTGATGTTATGTCCCTCTGTGTCCGTAAGTCCTATAAACTGTGTATAGAATATGATGACTCAGGGTCCTTAGACAGCTGCAGTGGAGGGGGAGTGAGACTGGAAGGACCGGTCTAAGAACAAGCTGGCTTGGAGGATTAGGTGAGTATAACTGTTTCATGGAGGTAGCCCCACTGCAAAGGTTAAGAAAAACTTTGCCCAGAGTTCATCTTTAAGTGACAGTGCTAAGGGTGAGAGGTGCAATCCAAGAAGAGGATGGATGGTACCATTCAGCATGCTAATGGATAAGGAAATCCATGTCAAAGCAAGAAGCACTTTAAATTTCTGCATGGACAAATCTCATTTGATTCTGTGCACAAATCACTGTGATAAAGAGAGCAAATGTGAACAATGACATTTTGGCTTAAAACAGGTAAATAATGGGCAAGAATTGTGTAGACCTCCAGCTGTTGAAAAAAGGCACAGCCACATTATCAGATCTGCAGTCTGTGTATTTCATTGACAGTATGTCTTACTGGTACTCCAGGGTTTCAGCTAGGTGATTAGACAGCTCCCATACATCAGGAAGACTGTCACTCATGTGTCTTTAAGTAGGCCAAATCCAAAATGGTCACTAAATGTAATTTTACACTTCCAGTTAGGGCCCCGTTCACACCTGCAATTGGTACCTTGAGTGGAAGTGTAAAATAACATTTCAGCGTCAGGAATTCCTTCATGCAAGCAGGAGGTGCTGTATAATCCAATGGCAACTGTGGCTGCATCTGGGCTCAGGTTGTTTGTGCCCCCACAGGTAATCATGAGCTGTGCAAACTTACTTGCGTCTCCCAACCACAGCAGAGCGCATAAGACTGATGCAATCTTTGCCCATTCGCAGGTATCAATAGGGCCTATGGCGTCAATAGGTTTTTAAGGGGGTACTAACAAAACCAAGGACTGGCTGAAGATATAAACTAAAAGATTGTCCAAGCACACAATGACAATTTTTTCAAAGACATTCATTTGCATCGAAATAAAAGATGAAATCTTCACCTTAAAGTAACAGATTCACTTCTACGGACATAGAGCTTATAATAGTCCATCTTGAGGACTTTATAGTTTTGTAATAGTGAACATTAATTCTATCCTTTTTCCTCAGCTTCCCCTGTTGTTAAGACAACAGGCACATTTAATGGGGTCAGAGACAGTTTGTTTTATCCTGTATGCCAGTTCTCCAATAAAGTAGAACATTTACAGTTTGGCAGATTTGTATGAGACATTGATTAAAGTTTTAACAGGCTTGCAGTGCATACACTCAGGTTTCAGCAATCATTGTCCAGGTAAAGGTAATCATTTATTGTTAGCAAAATTCTGCTGTGTCAAATTTCATTCTCCCAAAGAAATACATTCTTCTGGACAATGTGTACTTTTACACAACATTCTTTTCTTAATATTTAACAAACTAGTGTGAACACATTGCCTAATCTTTTGTGACTCCTATTTACAGTATTGGAGATGTTTAACAAAGTAAAATAATAAAAGGGAGCTGTATTGACATTAAAAGGAGTTTGTGTGTTCAGTTAAACATTTATAAATGAATGTTATTTACAATATTAACTTTTTTTTTTTTAAATCCAGTGCTTCTTTTAGTTACTAATACCCCTTCCTTCATCTCCAGCCCAAAATATTTTTTTTTTTTAGATTTAAACTTGGAAAAAGTCTAAAAAAGTGCCATCCACGACCTTGTTGTGGAGATTTCACCTCATTTCCTGTCCTTAAGACAGCCCATAACAGCAGGACAAGAAATTAGGGAAGCGGGCATCTCCAGAACAAATCACAGGCTGTTATAATAACCTATTATAGATAAAAGATCAGCGCAGTGTTGCTTTTTCTCTATAATGGATTTTGTTGGTGCCACCAATGGCCATGCATCCTGTGCGATACTCAAGGTGACAGAGTTGTCACTGGGGTTCTTCTTCCACAGTATTCTGAATATATTAAAAATTGACAGGATCTGTGAATGGAGAGACTACATGTACCATCCGCCTCCTGTAGTTCTCAATGGAGTACAAATGTGGTGACATCACTGCCCATGTAGTTCATTCATACTTCCTCCTGTACTGTACCTGTAACTGAAAGTCTATACCTTGGTACAGACAGGGACCGGGAGGAACTGTCTGAACAAGCCAGAGCATTGCACTCGTGATCCACTGATTGCGGTTGCAATGCTTTGTAGGCTCCAATGCAGAAAAAACATTAAATGCACATTTGTTCTCTTTGATTAATGTGTGTCCATTTATTGATTTGTTTGCAAAAGCTTAATTTATGTAGTAAGAACATTGCCTATGTTTACTTCGTCAACACAACAAAACATAGCACATTTAAGCGTTCCTATAGAAGTGTCAGAATTCATAAAACAGATATTACGAATAAATATGTTATTATAAAATAAAGAAATACTAGCCACAGACTTCATTCCTACGAGACCACTTATCAAGCAATGCACTTTATCAGCAGAAAATCTCCTCCACTCTAGCCTGTGCAGAGATGTAAATGAATGCGTATTTAGCTACAACCCAAATATTTGTAAGTGTCAAAAATGTTGTCATGGGATTTGTTAAAGATTTCCTTGTTATAAGGATGTCTATGCATGTTATTTTTGTTATAACAATTCTTATTTGTCATAACAACAGGTATTTTTTTAGCAATGACAACCAATTAGAACTGAAAAGAAACAGTCACACGGCTGAAAATAAAAAATTAATCACATGTTAAAATATCACATGTGCTATAAGCTTAGTGAATTAAACTTTTTCTCTAGTACAGTTTGAAGCATCAATCAGCAGATAGAGTTGAACAGACTGAAAATCATGAATGTTAAATGAAAAGCAACCATTTGTACCATGACAGCTATGCATTCCTCCTTAGAACTCTCACCCTCAAAATTAAGATCATTTGCCCTTAAAGTAATGCAAGAAATCTGTAGAATGTTCTAAATTAAAAGGGCCAGTCCACCCAAAAGTCATATGGACAGAGTAGTGGAGTCACCCTTAGGCTTCTTATATGCCTTGGAGACTTCACAGGTAAAATACCCCTATGATGGCGTTTTTTCTATACACCCTGATGTTTTGGGATCTCCTGCACTACCTTTTGCATTGTCCAAATTAGGAGTTACATTAAAACTCTAGCAGGGACAGAAATACTTACTTGTTGGTGTGTCAAACGTAAAGGCCTGGGACCACAAGTGCAGAGATTCCAATACTGGAGATTCCAAGGGATATAAAAAAACAGTTAGGTAGTTTAACTCTCCAGTATCTGCAAAGAAACTGACCCTTGATCATCTACTTATCTAAGTATTCCTATATTTTTATGTTCTGTTTAAGATGTTACACTTTACAACCTGGTAGCATCGCTTGGAAGTTTCTGTTGGGAAATTTGTGTCAAAGTTGATGGAGGAAACTCCTATAGTGTTTTGTCTGGTCACAAGTATCTTGGGTTTTTAATTAACTAAATAGGCTGAAGGCAAGGTTATGTCATAGACTTCATCAGAAAAACCTCTTTCCCTTGGAAAATGAAGAAGTGTGAAAATAGAAATGATGTTTTGTAACCTTCAGTTCATGAAAAAATAGAAATAGATCTCACCTCATCTGTTCCATGAGTATTTCTTTTAATGTTTCAGTGACAAAATGCTTAGGGCTTGTTCACACCAATTGCGGTGCGTTCCAGAGTGGTAGCTGCGGGAACGCACTGCAATCGCTCACAAAACTCCCCCCCCGCGTTCAGGGGCGGGAGGGGGTGTGGCGGTGCATTAAAGTAAATGGCACTGCAGCCATGCCCCCCTGCCCGCAGTGCGATCGGACGCGTGGCAAAACATTGCCTGCGTTCTGTTCCACTGCAAAAACGCAAAAAAAAGAGCAAGCAGCATTTGTTGCGTTTTCCGATCGCACTGCGGGCAGGGGGGCATGGCTGCAGTGCCATTTACTTTAATGCACCGCCACACCCCCTCCCGCCCCTGAACGCGGGGGGGGAGTTTTGTGAGCGATTGCAGTGCGTTCCAGCAGCTACCACTCTGGAACGCACCGCATTTGGTGTGAACAAGCCCTTATAGTATGTCATCACTTACTTCTAGACAAATTACACTAAGTAAGCTTTGATAGAAAGTCATGACACACATACGTCTTGTTGCATGATACATTATTATTGACACTAAGTGCTTGGTGTACCAGTCTTTGGCACGTGACCTTTTGGCATTGAGATCAGGTGAATATCCTTAAGCTCTCTTAAAGTGTATCTATACCCAAAATTTTCTGGGGGTTTTGAATAGAATGAGAAAGGGTTAGAACCCCTCTCAGCTTTACTGCTGTCCAGGGCTCCATTAAAGAGATGTCCCCTAATTTCCTGGGGGTACCATTTTATCAAACAAGTAGTAAGGGAATATCTGCAACAGGGAAACAGATCACAATAAAAAGCTGACAGTCCCCTACTTAACTTAATAAAGAGTATTTACTCTGGTCTGCATTGCTGTTAGAGAGATTCCCCTTGCTTCCTGTCCTGGGAACAACCTTTTCACCAGACAGGAACTATAGGAATCTTTTCAATAGAACCTCTGGCTGCAGCCAAAACTGACATGAGCTCCAATCCTTCCCCATTCTATCCAAAATTAAATAATACAAAAATATTACTCTTTACACTAACACTTTACCTGTTTTTAACATGCAATAGGCTCAGTTTAGAAAGCTAACACACCAAGATAAGGACACTAGTTACTTAGTGACAGTTATATTTAATTAAAGTGGGTCTAAACCCATTGATGTATGGGTTTCCCAAAACAGTTAAATTCATGGAATACCTCTGGTGATAACTGTCATAGTTGTCAATGTCCTTATGTCAGCTCTCAACCAAACTTTCAAGCCCTCAAATGGCTGGTGTCATAGTTGACCACATGTGCAGCACCATAGCAACTGAAGATCTAAATAAAGGATAAGACGATGCCGTCTTTGGCTGCAAAAGAATAGGAGGGTTTAGTTCCACTTTAGGGCCAATGAGATTTGAAAAATAATAATCACATGGCTAATATGAGATTACTTATCCTTGTGTTAAAGCTTTGTGGATGGAATCTAATGTGTCCTTTCTAAATCTCTAAAATAGGACTCTCTTCCACCTTAACACTTACAGGGTTATTCACAAGCTGAGTGAATAACCGAGCCAAAGTGAACAGAGCCGAACAACGTTCGGCTAATCACTCCGGCTCAGTAAGGCTGATTTCAGCCATACATGGGCTGAAATCAGCTGTACATTGGCTGCCTTCGGTCAGCCGAACGCTGAGCAGAAGTGCAAAGGGACTTCGACTCAGCCGCTCCAACATCTGGATCCACGGAGCCGAAGCTCTGGCAAGCTCCGGCATCTCACTCGCTGCCGTTCGCCCCTATTATCATAGGGGCGAACGCCAGTGAGTGAATATCGGAATGCCGCTGAGTGGTTTTCGGCTCGGCACCTCCGATGTACCGAGCAGAGTAGAAAATTAGTGCCAAGAGTGAAAAAAAAAAATATCTCTTTGGTGAAAAAGGTTTCTTACCTTCCTCCTTGCAAGATGCTTTGGTGCCGGGATGATTGGACTCTCGTATACGGGAGTTACGTCATTCTGTCTAAGCCAAGAAAGATGACCAAACACCGCAAACCTGGAAGAAGCGGAGAAAAGATGTTGCCACTGGTGAGGGAGCCTGCTGGAGGGGAGGTGAATATTGAAGGGTTTAGTTCCACTTTAACTTAACCCCTAAAGGAAGACCTTAAGGCCTGATTAAGCTTTCAGTTTAAATCAGCTAAATACATTACAGATGCATTAAAACAAAAGGTGTTTAAAGTCTTAAGGTGCATTCACACCTTTCCTGTCCCTTGCTATCCCGGTCCCTAGCGTATGTCACACTTTCACGTGGATTCTCTTAACGCAGTCTATTCCTTTTAATGAACTGTCTGTGCACCAGAACAAAAATAGAAATTGGAATTGCGCCATTTTTTAAAATTATTCAGCAATTTTTACTAAGCTTAACCAGTTTAAAGTGGTTAGAATTCCTATAAAATTACCATGGCCTGGGACTAGATAATCTCTTTTACACCACACCTACCCATACACATTTCCTGGATGGTGCATGGCAAATGATTCCTCATAGACCTATACTGTAAACCTGCCATAAGAGAAATATGGGTGCCACCACTGATGACCTCCTTCTGCAAATGCTAATCACCTAGCTGATATGCCTACCCACTGATTTAAATCACTTGAGTCGCCTGGAACAAGTACGAATAACAGGAAGTTGCAAGTCCTCTTCTGCACACTCATTCCGGGTCATTGTCTTAAGACAGGGGTGCCCACAATTATTTGCATTAAGATCTACTTTTCAAATGACGAGCTACATGAGATCTACCAACGAAAAAAAAACCTCCCTCGCTCTCTCTCTCTCTCCTGGCTGTCTCTCCTTGCTCTCCTGGCTGTCTCTCCTTGCTCCCTCTCCTGGCTGTCTCGCCTTGCTCCCTCTCCTGGCTGTCTCTCTTTGCTCATCCTCCTGGCTGTCTTTTCTCGCTCTCTCTCCTGCCTGTCATTCCTCGTTTTCTCTCCTGGCTGTCTCTCTTCTCTCTCTTGGCTGTCTCTCCTTGCTCTTTCTCCCCCGGCTGTCCCTCCTCTCTCTCTTTCCTGGCTGTCTCTCCTTGCTCTCTCTCCAGGCTCACCTTGTATTTTGCAAACAGTGCAGTGCAACAGGCTTTGTAAACTAATATTCTTTGATGTAATACATAGCACTTTAACCACCAGTATCCACCAGAAAGGTGTCAGGGAGCTTGGCTCAGCAGACTCAGGCTAATAGGTAATCATGTGTGCACAGCTAAATAAATATAGGGGCCACCATTCACACCCTTTGTGATCTAACAGCATCAGCTTTGAGAGCTACTGGTAGATCATGATCTACCTAATGGGCACCCCTGTCTTAAGGTGTATGGGCAGCGTGTGACCGCTTCTACTGTAAGGTCGTACGACTTTCGTCTTCCGAGCACGCTGGAAAACCTGCCGAAAATCGTACGATTTTCGGCGGGTTGGTGGCGTGCTCGGAAGAGGAATGCCGCACGGGCCGGTGTGCGCAAGCGCACACTGCTCGCTCAGCACTGCAATCATCGGTAGCCCTCCCCTCAGCGTGGAGGGCTTACGATGATCGCAAGTACGATCTGCCTGTCCAAGATGGGCAGATCGTACAGAATTTTAATCACCTTACAACCATCGCACAACGAAAGTATATGGGCCGTTGGGCAGTTTTAGAATGTATTGAAGCCACTTGGCCAGCATGGCAGCTTACCTTTTTAGAAGGATAACCAAGGCGCCATGTCTATCTCAAGACATGTGTCATCTAAAGCTGAACTCCAGGCAAACAGATATATACAGATGAGATATAAATATGACCTTTGTTTTACCAGCAAATAGATTTGTATTTCATTTACACAGCCCTACTAGGCAACAGAATCAGACTGATTCCCTGACTTTTCCCTACTGCAGTTAAATAATACAACCAGGTGCTTTTCTGTCCCCACCCTGTGAATGGACAGTGAAAGGAGAAACAGAAGACTGATGCTTTTATCTCTCTGTTTTCTCCAACTATCCGCATGAGCACAACTGATTAAGTGCTGCGCAAACTGTTGGCGCTATATAAATCCTGTATAATAATAATAACTGATTGGCTCCTTGTGTGCTTCTACTTTCTCCCAGTCTGAGCTCTGGTGTACACGGGATTACAAGGGGCTAATATCAAGTCAAATTTAAGAACTTACTATACATTATTTTCTTTTAAAATATGCATAATGAGATTTACTGAACACATGTTTGAATTGGTGGAGTTCATCTTTAAGTGGCAGAGATGCAAGTAAACATTTCGCTAAGCTATCCAGTCTGTGTCCCATCTGGGGTTTTTCATACATGGTCATATTATTACACAAATGCATCAAATGCTTCCAGCAGAGCAAATAAAGTTGTAAAAAAATGTTATTCCTAAAATATAAGGTAAGTACCAAATGCGGTACCCGATACCGATGAAATCAATGGTCAGGACAGAAAATGTCATACAAGCTTAAAGGTGTAGCTGTAGTATATAATAAAATCAGTTCACCACTCATCAGCTCATAAGATCACCAGTCATGAAGGAGGTGGGTCTGAAATGAGAAAGCAGTGCTTGCTACTTCACCATGATGGCCACTCCCACGCGGAGACACATCGAAGAATGAGGTATCAGAGGGAAAATATCAGCTGAAAGGAGCCTTGAAGTAATACTAGTGACTCGTCCTTGGCCCTCCACTTGACTATTTTTCTTAGCACATCTTCCACATTTGAGGTTTGCAGTAATAGAAAAATATATAGTCAGTGATTCTTATAGTACACTGGTTACATTAGTTTATTAGATTTATACAACTGATTTGGACTTTTAATAATGTCAAACTACTTTTTATAACTTTGTGTATATTTGTTAAAGGTTGCAAAGAGTTTTGACGTGGTGCAAAAACATGGACGACAGCTGCTGGCCACTGATGTGACAGTTCCATATCCACCATTAAATGTGACAAATGGAACAGACACCTGTATTCTGTTATATGCAACCAAATTTGTGATCACTGCCAATAGCACAGCAGCATTTGATCTGACAAATGTGACATTTGGAGCGCGTACAGCAAACACTAGCCAATCTCAATGTTCTGATTACAATACCACGTAAGTAATTTCCGAGAAATGGTATGAAGTAATGAACCAACAACGTTTTATACTCATGAGATGGGGCTCCATTCACAAACCTGTTTTGCTTTTGTTCTGGTGTTATTTACTTGATACAACACCTTATTTACTTCATAACTTGCAGATATCAGTTCACAAACACGTAAAACATGCTTTATTTAGTCAGCTCTGTTAGGAGTTGTATTTTATCACTACTACTGCTAATATAATAAGACTCCATTCACACTGAGCGATTTGTAGCGCAATTTCCGCTCAAAAAATGCTTAAATATTGCTCAATGTAGCTCGTCCGATGCATTTCAATGGAGCTGTTCACATCTCAGAGCTCAATGTCGCCTGTAGCTTGTAGCTCAAGCTTGTCGCTCAAACATGACCTATTTTTCCAGCGGATTTTGTACGATTTGGTCCCAATAGGTTTTGATAGACTGCCAAAAGAAGCGCTACGTAGTGCGACAAAATGTGCACTGTAGCCCAATGTAGCTCAATGTCGCTCAGCTCAAATCAGCACTGAAAAAGCTTTTTTTTTATGTAGCTCAGTGTGAATGGGGTCTCACTGTCAGTGTGTTTTTTTTATTAGAAAAAAATCAATGTTAAAGTCATTTTAAGATTAGCTCCCTGGTTGTCACTATTTAAAGTGTATATCCACTTTTGCAGCCAAACCTGGATAACATATTTTATAATTGTAACGTGTACCTATTAATTTAGAATAACTTAAAAAATATTTTTAAAATCCATTCTGTGTCATTTCAAGGGGTGTTGGGGCTGGGGAGTTAATGCCATAATGCACCCTGTCTGTACTGTGCTGACAGATTTTATTATCGGTTGTAAACTAGATTTGAACACTGTCTGTCCTAAAAAAGGGATAAATATCTGGAAACATTTTAGGTAATGAGAGTAAACTCACACTGTCCCCGCTATATGTTGAGGACAGACTCACTTTAAATTGTCCAGAGTAGCTTACAATCTGCCTGAAGGCCTGCTCCAAAGATGTATATAAAAGGTAAGAAATATTTGTTTTTAATTATTTTTAGGTATGCTGTGTGAATAGGAACACATGACAAACAAATAGTGGGGTTTTCTCAAATTTGAATGTAAAAGTGCAAACACACTTTTAACAGCAGCCTTAGGATGGTGATAACTGTCTATGAAGAAAGAAGACAACAGAACTGTTTGGGGTCTATTTATAAACAATTCGCAATTCTATTCATGTTTTCTCTGTTCTGTAATTGTGGATTGTTAAATTCCTCTACCTTTATCAACACTTCTGCATAAAGCTGTATAAATAACTACATGTGAATAATTCTCTTTTATTTTCTAATGGTTTACAAATGCTACATCTGTTCAGGTCAAGTACTATATGATGTAAAATGACCGCTTTCTTTTCAAATATTTACATTATTATTTTCTCACATAGAACACATTAAATAATTGTGGTTATAGTTATAAGATCATTTTTTTTATTTTTTATTTTTTTAGATTATCCCTGATATATTCTTCTCCTGGAAATGGACTTACAAGTCTTGAAGTAAGGTGTGTTTTAAACATGATTTTACATAGAATGTAATGTGAAACTGTGGACAGACAGCTAGTAAGTACACTAAGGGGCTGATTTATTAAAGGAGAACTATGAGGTGAGTGCTTTTCACTCACCTCATAGTTCTAGCCAACCTGTGACAATGAGACTGTCACAGGTCGGCTCAGTAGATCGGGAGGTGAGCGAACACATACCGGCGTTCGCTCACCTCTCGATCCTGTCACGGCTCTCTGCAGTGACAGGGGAGGGGCTGGATTCCCCCCTCCCCGCTCCAATCCGCCAGCGCTGACTGGCGGAATGGACGGGGCGGGTACAGCTGGCTCTGCCTCTAGATAGACCCAACCCGATTCCTGCTGTGCATGGTATTACATGAAATTGCCTGAAGCAGTCTTTCTCAACCAGGGTGCCTTCTGCATCATCAGGGGTGCCTCAATATTTTCACATAGCATCATGCCTTTGACGTGAAGGAGGACTGATGTTATAGGAGGTGACTATTATGTGAGGAAGCAGCTTCCTAATATGAAGGGGTCTACTGATGTCAAGGGGGACTCTGATGTGAAAGGAGGATTCTGATGAGAATGGTGATGTAAAGGGTGGAACCCCACTTTTTGTGTGTTTTTGCCTGGGGTCCCCCTTAAAACCCAACCCATACCAGACCCCTATCTTGGATAAGGGTCTGGTATGGATTTTGGAGGGACCACACATCTTTTTTTACATTCTTACATTTATGGTTGTAACATTTTAAACTAGGGTGCCTCAAGATTTTAAAGGGTGCCATTTCTGAAAAAAGGTAGAAAAACCCTGGCCTAAAGCACATTAAGGCCTTCTTACCTATCAAACGATCCCCTCCAGCACTGCGATGTCTGCTCTCCTCTCTGTCACCGCGCTGCCATCTTTTCCCAGACTCCTTCCGGGTTTGCCAACGGCAGCCTCTTGATTGGCCAGGCAAGCATAATGTAACTCCTGCCAGATCTCTGCACTGAATGGATGCATTGTACAACAATGTAAACAGTAAAATCAACGCAACTATGACATCTTGCCTTCTCATTGCTTTCTGTTCTAAGCACAATGAGACAAATAGAGACCAAATAAATAGCATGACTCTCTCCACCGGGGCACAGAAAGCAATAAAACCTGACCTTAGAGATTCCAAATGTTCTGCATTCTATCTAAAACTGAACTGGCTATAGGCACTTTTAAAGGCATAGTCCAGCTTTTACAAAGAAATAATAAATGCACACACACATTAATTTAAAAAAAAAAGTGCATTTATTACATTTTGCATTTGAGCCTTTTATGCACTGCAACTGCGATCAGTGGATCATGATGCAATGACTCCTGAAGTCTCTTGCTCCAGTCCCTGTCTGTACCAAGGTATGAACTTAACAGCAGCCTGCAGGGAGAAGAACCCCATGATTCAGGTAAATGGGTAGGATGGGGTGGGTTGCGGGAGGTGGTTATGTGACCTTGTTTCATGTTACACTCTAAACATGGGTGCAGTGGCGTAACCAGAGTTATGGTCGACCGGGGCAGAAAAAAATGTTGCGCTCCCCCAATCGACCCCAACGAGCGGCTGCACCAATTCAGAGATCATTTGAGGATTTACATCCAAGTGATGCACAAATATGTTACATTTTTGTTAATAGTTAAGGTACTTGAATGCTTTTTTAAGGGTAATACCTGAGTTTAGTATCACTTTACAGTAAGTATGGTCTGAAAAGTGATCTTAATCTTTAAAGAATAACTAGCAAAAATGAAAAATAAATCCCTTGTTTGTAGACTTGTGATAGAAATAATTACAAACGAAAACCTTCTAGTTTAAAGAAGAACTACAGTAAATTTAAAAGCATACCCTTGCAGTAGGGCTAACTCCTGTAACAGACATACCTGGTTGCGATCCACCGGCGGTCTCCGACGGCGCCCTGTGCAGGCGCACCGCAGCATCCCATCTACTAGGGTCTGAGCTCCTGCGTCGTCTGGCGCATGCGCCCCGCGGGTCTCCGCCCTCTTCCACCTGCGAGCTGATTCTCTGTCCTGCACAGGCGCACTGTGGGACTCCACCCATCTCACTCGAGCAGTCGGCTTAAAGCCGCTGCTCACTAAGGCCTTGTTCACACCAAATGCAGACCAGATCCGGTCAGGTTTCTGCACATGCAGTGCAGTGGTTTGTGCCGCGTTTTAGACGCGTTTTGGATGCGTTTTTGATGCGTTTAGGGCCGGTTTGGGTAAAAAAAAAAAAAAACATGCTTAACATGGGCTTTCAGGCACTTGCATGCGTTTTTGCGTTTTAGATGCGTTTTCGATGCGTTCCAGACCAGATCCATAGCAGGTAAAATAGGGCTTGCAGCAGTTTTTTCATCCGGTCTGGATCTGGTCTGGATCCGCACGCTGCGATGTGAACTGGAGGTCAAAATACCATAGGAATACATTGGACGCAGTTTTGATCCGGTCTGCACCTGCTCTGGTCCGGATTTGCTCCGCGCTTCGTGTGAACAAGGCCTAATTGATCGGCGTCCTACTGTTGGTTGTAGCAGGACGCTGATCAATCAGTGTCCACCTTGCCACACGGCCAGGACCTTCCGAGGAGTCAGACCTTACCACCGGAATCTTCCAAAGCAGGCACTCTCCAGAGTGGGAAAGCGCAAGTACCTGGGCTTATGCCCTTCAGTGAACATAGGTAGTATTAGCTGGTGAACTCAATGCACTTTGCCTTGCTATACTTTGCTGATATTATAACCACTCAAACCTGCTTGATAGTAGCTGATGTGTTGAACTCAATACACTTTACCTTGCTATACTTTTCTGATACTATAACCACTCAAACCTGCTTGATATTAGCTGTTGAGATGAACGCAATTCACTGTGCCTTGTTATCTGTACTGGAGCTAAAAGCCATTTAACCCGGTTTAAAGTAGGTTCCTTAATTGTTGTCAGTAAAACGTCAGTGATTGCCAAACACTCTAACGTTGGCACTGTCTGTGCTAGTATACAACCAGACGCTAGTACGGTCAGTACCGGTCACCACAAGTGTGATCCGCTCATACTACACAGGGGGTATGATGTGAATCAGCTCCCTCTCTGCCTTTTTCAAATACAGGGTATTGAGGGAGTAGTTGCATAACTGATCCCCATCCTTCCAATTGGAGGGAACCCTCCGCAGTTGAGATCCATATACTTACCCCACGGGGCAAGGCATTACACCTCCACACTGCAAGGATTAAGTACTCATTGAGAGGAATTTATCAAAACTAGAGCAGACAAAAACTGGAGCAGCTGTGCATGAAAACCAATCAGCGTCTCTGTTTCATTTTCAAATATTAACTGAACAAACTGAAGTGAGAAGCTGCTCCAGTTTTTGTCTGCTCCAGTTTTGATAAATTTCCCACATTATGTATAGGGGAGTCAAATAAAGCAAACATACTCACCTGCTCCTCGATCCCTGGCTGGTCCCTGTAGCCTCTTTTCCCCTGAGCTCTGGTGGTCTAAGGTCTGTTGACTTGCATTAACTCTCGGTAGAAAGATGTGAGTGCTAACTGTCGTGGGAACGTTTTGCCGTGGGAGCGTTTTGCCTCTGACTGTTGTGGGAGGCTTTTTTTCCCAGCCTCCTAGACAAAATGAGCACGTTACAATTGCAATGCGAGAGTAGCCTCACTGTAAGGGTAAGTTTTTAAAATGTCTAAAGTTCTTTAAGAATACAGTTTTTAATTGCTTTACATTGTAGTAGTTCTTTTACTCATGTCCAAACAAAAGATGAATAAAGTTCCTTTCATTTGGCATTACAGCTACAGAATGAACAATATCTCTGCTAGAGGATATTAGTCCCATAAGATATTTTGTAATTCCACTTTAAAAAGAACAACATAAATTTGTTTGTAATGTTACTTATATGATTATTTTATCATTTCTTTCTAGATTTGTTATGACTAATATGTTCTACACTGGCTCTGCAAGAAACTGGTTCAAATTAGAATCTGTTCTAATAATCCCTAATCAAGATATTCTGAGAAATGCTTCATTCCAAACTTCTTATGCCTCCTCACCAGCAGAGTACTCCTACCACTGCCAGGAAGTGGGGACAAGTTATTTGACTGCAGAGAGACTTGTTCCCACCAACACTGAAGCTAACAACTGGCTAATAACTATTACTGAGTTCCAGGTAAGAAAAGTCTGTGCTAATTTTCAAATACAAATGTATAATTGATAAAATTGTGTCCTTTTTAGACTCGGGGGAGGCTAATGTACGAGGCTTGTTCATTATGATCCAATTCTTGTAACAGCACAATTACAATTCATTATTCAAGCACTTTGAAAACACAGGTTCCTCATCCTCTATAATTTTTTTCTCTTTGTCTAAGTGGATTTGATACAGGATAGTTTATATTGGCATAGGAACCTGAGAAAAACTCAGAATCAGCAGGAATCGATAATTACTGAAGGTTTACTGAACACAATTATTTTCCATAAGAAGACAAAGTTCTCTGCGACATATCACTATACTTATCCTTATATTTCAGCAGTTAAAAACTTGACACTAGCTCATACACAAATTTATTCCAGTACAACCACTTCTTTGCCATTAGGAGTTAAAAGGGCTATAACGCCATGTTTGTTGTATAGTGCACAGTGCCATAGTGCCCAGTGCCATCCCTTTTCTGGGGAGAGCATCCCAGCTTGCTAAGAGCCGGTCAGGGAGATGTGATGTTACTGGTTGCCAGGAGCTGGGCGGGAAGCTGGCCAAACGCCCCCCCACCCCCCCCTGTGTGTGCTGTCTCAGGCGGCAAAGAGACTAGGGACACCGCTGAGTAAGCCTAAGACTACATGAGCAATTAAATCACTTTACTGCTGATAAATTGCCAGTATCCCCATTTGCAACACATTGATATGAATGTGCTTTTAGTTAAATATTTTAGCAGCAAATAGATTTAATTGCTCATGTACCTGTAGGCTTACTGTGTCACTGCTCTTCAGACAACTGCTCCACCATGGTGGCTAGCACAGGAACTCATCTTTATCTTCCCTATATCAGTCTCCCTAGCCCAGAGAACTTTCTGGTTTCTTCCAGCTTGTGCCAGAAATCTTGCCCTACACAACACAGCAGTACAGACTGAAACGGTCAATATCTCATTACATAGTTGCACAGTTGCACCTGCTTTTACACGGTTGCACATTCATACATATATGTATCTTTAGTTATTTTCTCTATTGTATAAGGTGTGAATAGGCCCTGAACAGTCCATTGTTTGAAACTCTTTTAGACATTTTTGCTTTGAGATACCTGCTCTAGAAGGACCTTCTAAGTGAAGACAGGACACACATTCATAACAAAGCTACCTATGTTTAAAGACAGATACTGAACTAGAAGAATACATGCAAATGGGAATTGGTGGCCATTTCTGGAGCAATACCAAGGCCACTAGCAATGATAATGTGAGGCAGAATCAATGAAGGCTGGAGCCAGATGCAGAAAGAATTAGGAAAATCTGTGATCTGTACTAATATGTCTTTCAGTAGACATTGATTTGCACAAACCTCTGGCATTATTTTATTCAGGAATCAGTCAGTGGCATCACTCAGTCATATCAGTGTGAGTTATTAGTCTCTGCTGACAGTTTATATGACATATATAGAAAGATATTCAGTTATGAAAATTTGAAGTAACAAGCATGTAAAATATGAAATTACTTTCCAATAAACTGCACCATAGTTTCCCTGGGTGATTAAATCTCTCTGCTGCTGAGAGATTTAGCTGTTTGTCGACAGTTATCTTGTTAGCATCCCATTGATTTCACTGTGCTGCAAATGAGACAACTGCAGCACTGTAGCCAAGAGATTTAATCACCTGTTTAGCCCTCAGCCTTAATCAGGTCAATGAACTAGTGAATCAACATAATTAAAAAACAATTCAGTTCAAATAAAAACTGTAATTTATATGTCACCAATTTATAAAAAGTTTTTACACTGATAATGGAACTTTCCATTCCTATTTTTTATGTATTGTAAAATCCAGTCATGTGCAATATTTTGTTTAAAAAAAAAATGTCAAGATAGATTTGTATTTTATCCTTACCTATGGGCTATGTAGAGAACAATCTGTCGGTTTATAGAAACTGTGATTTTTCATTAACAAGCTAAAAAAATACCTAGACAGAGCACCAACTGCAGTAACAGCCCTGGGCAGTAGAAGGAAAACATTAGAGTACACAGTTCTTAACTTATCACCAACTCATTTGATATTATGTGCATGTGTCATTACCAGATTCTTCTGATATGTATTATTTGTTTGAACTACCTCAGTGGCAGATGGGATTCTTATCATTTGTGGCTACTGCAGCTTGTGCATAACTGTAAGAATTAGTGAAATTCACTAAGATGTTTGCTTAAAGTAAAACTCAAGGTAAACTTTTTAGATTTGTATAGGAAGAATACGATTTCATGACTATGACATGTGCTAACTAACATCTGGCATGTTTATGTATTTTTTTAGTTAATATTTATGAATTTTGTAATAAAACTCTAAACAACGGTAGTTTATTACTGAGCTGCAATAACTAAACTACATAGCAGACTTCAGCTTACAAATTAATTCCATAGACTGGAGAACCACATAGGGGTCTATTCACAAAGCTGCCGAAGGCAGCCGAGTGAATGACCGATCAGAAGTGAAGTGAGCCGAACACTGTTCGGCTATTCACTTCAGGCTGGTACGGCTGATTTCAGCCGTATATCGGCTGAAATCAGCAGTACATCGGCTTGCTTCGTGTGGCTTCGGATCAGCCAAACATGCTCAGCATGTTCGGCTGACCCGAAGTGCAGAAGGAGTTCGACTCAGCCGATCCAACATCTGGACCTCCGGCAGGCTTCTCACTGCTGTTCGGGCTATTCTGAAAGATCCCGAACAGCAGTGAGAGAATAGACTGCATTAATGAATATAGGGAGAAATGATTATCAATTTGTGTTCATTATAGTAAGTCTGTACTGATTGAAATATGTAGAAACGTGTACATGCTTGGCTGGTGCTGGCTTCAATATTGTATTAGTCTCTGACCTGTGAAAAGTGTGAAACCAATGAAGTTGAGTCAGGACTTGGTCCACTTGGTTCAGGTCAGAAAGTACTGACAACAGATAGATAGACAGATAGTTATGACAGTCAGTTAGCAAGTATTTTCAAATGGAGAGAACAATTTAATATCATACATATAAAAAACTCTGTTAGGTTTTTATTGTTTTCAGGGCGGCCTACCTGGGGAGATTTCTCATCCGCGGGAGAATCTAAGAGGCAGATATAGACAGTTTATGGTTATAGAGCTGATGGGAATCCTAGCTTTCCCCCACAATAAATGGGTGTTAGATAAAAGATATTGTAATATTAAAGTTTTCTTAGGGCTGGGTGAGAGCTTTCATAGCTGAAGTACCTGTATATTCTCACACATTTTGTGATAGAAGGATGATTTATTGGCTCTAACAAATCTTGTTTTACTGCATAGTATGCTGAGATAATATACAGTGCTATTTATGATATTTTCTGAAGAAACCCTTGTGGTGTTGGCCTGCTATGAATTGGATTAAGTGAAATAGATGTATCACTTGTGATATGTATTTTGTATGGCATTATCTGTCCTTCAACACCGCTATCTGATTAGCTGATTTTCTAAGATTTATTTTTATGATAGGGCTATGAATGTTTTGGCCGTCTTCCCCATGAACAGCAAAACAAGATTGTTTGCAAAAAATATATTTAATATTAGGAAAACAGCTCTGAACAGAGCTCTGTATTTCACATAATTCTTAGAGAAACTGGGAATTGATGACATGGGATTGATTTATTAGAGGAGCAATTTTTATAAAGGTCCAATAAATGTGCAGGAGAATTTTTTGAATTACCCTACATGAAACTGGTAGTTTGAAGCATGCATAGGTTTTCCCAGCCAGCATAAACACGATCCTTTAGTAAAATACACCTAAAAATGTTTATTTTTAATTTTTATTGTCAGTTATAGTTGATCTTCAGATCTTTACTATGAACATTTTAATGTAACAGAATATTTTTCAAAAACATAGCAAGTTTGATAAGATAGTTTTAAAAGCCCATCTCCAGGTAAACAAAAACTGCCATTGAAGTGGGGCTGCCCCCTCACTGCTCATTAATACCTAGGGGAGCTGTGTAAAGGACTTTTACTTACTTGATCACTGCTCCTGCAGACTACAAGACCGGCCCCCTCAGCTTCTTTCCCCCTCCTCTTCTGTGGTTGGATGCCTCTTGATGTCATCATGTCTAATGCAGGGCCCACAGCTCTATATTATCCATGAGGATGCTGAGGGACAGTCCATAACAGGAGTGGAGGGGGAAGAAGCAAGCTGGGGGAGCGAGGATCAGGCACGAAAAAGACCTGAACGCAGCTCCCCTATATATCAACGAGCAGTTAGCACCTTGCAGTGCGGGGGTAGCCCCATTGCATAGGGATTTTTTTTTAACCTGAAGACAGGTTTTAATAAAATCTTTAAATGGTTTATATAGCCTGGGTTAAATGCGATAATCTTATTAAACAAAAAAACACTGCGCTATCTCTAATATTATAAACTCTAATTGTATATACTTAGTGACAATTATACAAAATGTTCACTCCAACTTATATATAGTCCATATAAAAATTTTCCCAAAAATGATATGATCAAAAATAAAAATGTGATGAAATCCTTGTGTTCACTTTCTTTGTATTACATCAGTGAGTCAAATAATCATTGCATATAAAGTTCCACAATCACTCGTGACTTCTGTGCTTCAATTCCTCGACAATTAATCAACAGCGATCCACCTCCAGGTGCACAAACACTAGCACACTCACCAGATAATTCTGACCACCCATTGGTCTTTAAACGCTCTGCAAACTTCCCTGGTGTCCGATGTCTCCCTCTCCACCGAATCACCAACAGCTGAAAATGATGAGTCCGCCCGATGTCTCTCCCAAATCTCTCTTTTCCGCTCAAAATAGAAAACCAAGATCGCACATAGTGTAAAACTGCTAGATGATAGTTTATTCATAAAAATCAGAACAGTTACATTTAAAAGAGTTTTTCAGCGCTGTAAAAACATAAAATCGGCTTGTATGAGCTGAAGAAAGTCCAATGGACTTTCTCAAGGGTAGCATACACACTGACTCTATTTCCTTTTATATTTCCCAGATACCACATTTACATACCCAGATATTACATTTGCATATCCCGATGGGAGTTTCCTTTGGTCCATATATAGGAATCTACCATATTTCTACTACCCAATGTGTATCTTATAAAATCATTAACTAAAAGCATCCTAGTATAAAACATGTATAATATTAGATTCAAGATCTACAACCCCCTAGATGGTACTATAGGTCATTAGGATCTTTAGGCTCATAAATAAATTTCCATAAATTTGCATTAACCCCTCATGATAGGTATTCAAATTAACACATATTCATTATCTTGAAACTATATTCCAAACCTCCCATCAGATGTCATTCTATCCCATTTAAAACTAATGGGCCCACACATGAAATATACCGTTATCCTCTGATAAATAGATTGCATAATAACCTCACATTTAACATATAATTGGCCATCTTGCCAGCATGGCAACCTAAAGATACCAAGGAAGGATTTTGTATTTTTATCCCAGAAACTAAAAGTTAATACATCCTTCACTCTCCAAAAGAGGGAAGGTGGATAGCATACAAAGGACTTATATCAATCTCCAGTGATTTCCACCTCAGCAGTTACTGATAAAACAGTTTAGGTCCAATTCAACATTCAAACCCCTAGGATACATTGTATCCAGCATATAGATCCATTTTCGTCTCATTCTGTGAGATCATTCTAGTTCTATTAATACCTCTCCACTGGCTGAATACTCTGTCCACTCCATAAAAAGTCAACAACGAAGGGTTTTTATTGTGGACCTGTTTAAAATGTTTTGAAACGCTATGCTGATCAAATCAATTTTTTTATTATTTATATGCTCCCCAATTCTTATACGTAATTCTCTAGTAGTCCTACCTACGTATTGTAGGCCACAAGGGCACTCCAATACGTAGGTTACGTATGATGTATGGCAGGAAACAAATTCTTTGATTTCGAATTGTCTTCCATTTGAATTTGAAATGAAATGTGTTTTTCTTCCATTTCCCCCCTTTTTGGTTATTCTACAACATTTACAGTTCTTACAAGGATAGAATCCCACCCCTCCAAAATAATTCTTAATCTTTGGTGGTGGGTCTACTACATTGTGTACCAGCCTATCTTTAAGGGAGGGTGCTTTTCTGTATATAACTTGTGGTTTCTTGGAAATTAAAGGGCCAATTATCCTATCCATCTTTAAAATTCCCCAGTGTTTCTTGATAATTTTCTCACAGTGTCTGTATTGAGCGGTATAATTAGTTATAAAGGACAAGTGGTAGCAAGTCTCCTCTCCTTGTGTCTTATTTCCTCTCAAAAGTTGGTCACTCTCCATTCTGCCAACTAAATCTTTAGTATTCCTCACTTCCCTTTCTTTATACCCCTTTTCTTTAAACTTGGTCTCCAGAATACTGGCTTGTGTGATATATACAAAACATATATACATGGCTATTCCTCCGAGGTACCAAGCAGAATAGAAAATGAGTGAAAAGAAAGAAAAAAAAAACAAGTTGAAAAATGATTTAAAAAATGTAAAAAAAAAGGAAAATTAAATATATATATATATATATCTATATCTATATATAAATAATTTTAAAACGCCGCATGCCGACCCAACCACATGCGATGGACTCCAGCCGCATAATGAGGCATCTGACAGAGGCAAAAGAAAAACAATTGGGCGGTGCTAGCAGTGACAGCTAGCTCTGCCCAACTGTTTCCTATTGGCCGGCACCTGCCAGAGTCTTCTAGCAGGTCCGAGCCAATGAATAACAACTGGGCGGAGCCAGCCGTGAGATCACTGCTGGCTCCGCCCAGCTGTCATTTGCGTGGAGATTGGTTGGCTTCGGCCGACCTTTCTCCACGCTTTGGCTGTCACTTTGGCTCACTCGAGCCGAAGCATATGCCTTCGGCTCGGGTGAGCCACTTGGCTGTCTTTGGCTGCTGTACGGGCTATTGTGAATACAGTACCGTAGGGCAGAGGTGGCCGAAGAGAGCAGAAGGATCAGCCGAAGCTACGGCTGGATCCTTTGGCTCTTTAGAGAATAACCCCCTACTATGTACTATATGAAAAAAAGCTGAAAATCTTACATTCATAATTTACTTTATTTATCCTTTATATATGAGTAATGTTTAACTAATATTAATTATATATATCTATTAGGCAGTGCATGATGTTTAAAATATGCTTGTAGTTGTGATTCAAAAAACATTAAGAACAGCTCCAGCATGTCATGGATAAAACAGCTTGGTGCAGTAGCAAGGCTAAGAAAGGGTTGAAATAACTTAAAACATGCTCTTTCTTGTACAACTTCCCTAATATTTGGTTTTATAATATTATTTAAAAAAAATTGAACATTTGCCTTGACCTCAGTCATCCTTGTGCTCGGCATTTTCTTTCTTATTCATGTTACCACAATAGTCAGGATCCAGCCAGCTGATCATAAGAAAGGTTTAGAAAATATGTTTCCTGTCTCACCCTTATGGGTGATTGGTAAGATGACCTGAAAGACTGCTGCAGTGACAATTAGTCTTGTCCTGCATCTGTGAATAAAGCTAGAGTGGTGATTGCTGGAAAAGAAGCATGACCCATATCACATAAGAGGGACATCAATGGACCAGCCTTCAGCTCAGGAAGGTCAGATCTGCAGATGCCTCATGACAATGTACAAATAAATATTCTTTTGGGCTTGTCACAAGAAGTGGTTGGAAGGGATGAGGTAATGTACCTAGGTTTGCTTTGTGGAGCATTTGTCGAACCCATCGTAAAATCTAAAATCTGCAAACTTAAATCCAAACCCTACTGAAGGCTGTAAATCAAATCATGAAAAATAACTGTAGCCTTTTTCCAAAATAATAGGCAAGGGCTTGTCAAACAAAGAGCGTGGGGGGGCTGGGCACTGTCATGGAGGACATGTATCAATGCAAAAAAAAATACTCTACAGGGGGAGAGGGTCCACCTTTTAGTATGACTTGGAGGATGACAGGGGGAAAACACCAATACTTTCAATGGCATGCTTGATTTAAACTGTATGTGGTGTTTCAGGAGAGTAATATTCTGGCATCGCAAATTTTCCCAGCGTAATTAATTTTTTTTTTACTGCTACATTATGGCTGGCTTAAATACAGCAGCAGCACCCCAATCTGATTCATTAAAAAGAGAAAAAAAAGGCTTTTTATATACAGTATATTTTTGGCTGCAGTCCAGATTTCTCTATCCATGAATAAAAGGCCTGAATTGAAGTTGGAGCCATAACAGATCTAAAAACTACAGGGAAGTTTAACCTTATGGAAAAATAAAGCTAAAGCCCTCAACGTCACACAAATTGGCCTGTGGTTCAACCGTTTATAAGTTTCGTTTGTGAGTTTCTTCTTTTTTTTGCAGTGCTTCAATGTATTGTCTTAAAAGTTAAATAAATAAATGTCAAAAATGTAAAATGTCAAACCAGAGAGCACAAAAACACTCCAAATCCATAACCCCACATTCCACAAACTTGCAATAATGCAATCAAAGCTTACTTGAAACATTTGTATGTACTGAGCTCTGCCTTCCATCTGCCCATCACTTTCAACAACTTCCTGGATTCCCAGAGCTCTGTGCATCTGTTTCCTGCTGCTTGACATGATGCACTCTTGATTTCTCAAGACTACGTATCCCATCACGCATTGCTTCAAGCAAGCAATGATGATGTTGCATTGTGGGAAGTTCACACATGGAGTTGTAATTGAGATGACAGGCTTAGATAAAGAGGTGAGATAAGGAAGTGCATGTTCACAGAATGAATTGAAAATGTGTCACTGCACTGAGGAAGTACATCTTATGAGCATTTTCAATAAATCAGTTTATACATTTCTAGATCAAATTGTTTAGGCCAGTGGACATAAATATTCACAAGGTTCTGAGACATGACCTAAGTAGTAACACATAGTTTATATTTTACAGATTCAAGGATTCAACATCAAGAACAACCTTTTCTCCTATGCAAGTGACTGCTCCTCATTTTTTACTCCAGCCATTTGGATGGGTCTTGTGTCTACCGTTATCCTGTTGTGGATCTTGTCATATGGAATTTTAATGATTATGCAGCTAACTACAAATGATAAATTTGATGACCCCAAAGGTCCAGCATTGTCTGTTCCTCAAGGAGACTAGAATTTGTGGCTTGTCCTTTTAGAATGAATATATCCACGTGCACGTCTTGCACAATTTGTGCCCATGATTAAATAATTTTTCTGCTCCAAAGCAGTTCAACAATCAAAGCTATAGTATTTCAAATCATGACTGACTGGTGTTTAGTAAACATCCAATATGTTGTTCCACATCGAAAATGAAAAAACAATATTGTTGAGATATTGCTGAGGAAACAGTATAGAACATTTCCTTGGTATTCGTTTCCTTTATCATCCTATTGTCCATTATTTGGAATAATTTTTCTTTATAAACTACTAATAATTAAGTTATTCTTCTCAACACCAATTCACAAGGGCTTTTCCCCATGGTTCTCCTTAGGGTAACGGGAGGACACAAACTAGCGTCCTCCGGTCACCCTAAGCTCAGTATACCGGGAGCTACAGCTCGCGGTATACTGAGACGCCGCATCTGAAGCGGATCCCGACAATTATGTCTGGATCCGCCCAGCTGCGCGAGTAACAGCTGGCTCTACCTATCTAGAGGCAGATCCATCTGTACCCGCCCCCTCCCCCGTCCGTTCCCCGTTCCGCCAGTCAGCGCTGGAGGATCGGAGGGGGGAATCCAGCCCCACCCCTGTCACGCCAGAGAGCCGTGACAGGATCGAGAGGTGAGCGAACGCCGGTATGTGTTCGCTCACTTCCCGATCTACTGAGCCGACCTGTGACAGTCTCATTGTCACAGGTCGGCTAGAACTATGAGGTGAGTGAAAAGCACTCACCTCATAGTTCTCCTTTAATAAATAAGGTGCAGCTGTGTTAACATTGAGTCCCCCAAAATGCAAGGGGGAAATAAAAAAAGAAACAGCCTCAATCTATTCCCTAAGTGAGCTTTTACTTTGCAAAACAAACATACGCTTTCTAAAATGATCCCATTCACCCCACAACACACGCGTTATCATGCATTATTTCTTTCATCATGCATTATTTCTTTACAATTTTCTTTCTAAACCTTAATGTCAAGGTTATGCCTTGCAGCATGCTTTGATGCTTTATATCTCTTTGGAACACGCTACACAAAAAGAAGCATCTTAGTTTTTTCAGCATGCTGGTGTGAACTGAAGCCATAGAACATAATGCAAATTGTCTTGTTTTTGCATTGGGACTGCATTTTCATGTAAACAAGGAAGTCATTAGGAAGTCATATTTTACTAGAATTGAATGTTGTGCTTAAATAAATTCTGAGCACAAACGTAGCTCAAAAGTGTTTCATTTTTGTTCATAAATTGTATTTATTTGACCCTCTGTAAGTGTCTAGAGCCTGGCATTGCCCAGAGATCTATGCATAGAAAAGAGAGAATAGTTATCTCAATCCACAAGGCTAAAAAAACAAAAAGAATATAATATACTTTTTCAAACTACCCAAATGTGCTGGCTATCTTCAGCCAGTGGGTACTTGAGTAACCCTACATTGTATGTATTATTGCATTTTCCTTTACTTAATATTGGTGATAATTTCTCTACTAGATGTACACATTAACTGCTTGCAGACCAGGTGTTTAGACCCCCTTCCTGGCCAGGCCATTTTTCAGTATTCAGCGCTGCGATACTTTGACTGACGTTTATTCCGTCATGCAACGCTGTACTGAAATTAATTTTCTACAATTTTTTAGGGACAGATAGAGCTTTATTTTGGTGGTATTTAATCATCACGGGGTTTTATTTTTTTACTATAATTAGGAAAAATTACTGAAACTTTTGAAAAAGTTTTTTTAACATTATGTTAGGAAACATTTATTATTACCCAGTTTTTTGGTAAAATATAAAAGTCGGGGTCACGTCGGGTAAATAGACACCAAACATGTCAAGCTTTAAAATTGCACGCACCCGCAGAAAACTACCATACCCAAAATTGGCCATAGGCGACACTTTAAAAGCTTTTACCGCTCATCAGTTTAGTGTTATCAGTGATTGATGGCCCTACAATTATTGCTCTCACTCCGACGTTCGCGGCGATATGTAACATGTGCGGCATAATGGGCGCAATCGTCTTTTTTGCACGTATGCGCCCCCGATGCATGTTTGCATGCGTGTATGTATGGGTGGGGACTTTAAATATTTTTTTGTTTTTTTATTCTTTTTTATGTGTAGTTTTAAAATTTTTTGGGGGGGACTTTAATTTTGTTTTCCTATTTTTTTCCCACTAAACTTTATTGCTATCACATACGGATGCTAATAAAACCCCTCTATGTGATAGCAAAATATGTGACAGGTCCTCTTTATGGAGACATCAGGGGGTCTCCAAGACCCCTAATGTCACCTA
This sequence comes from Nanorana parkeri, assembly GCF_000935625.1. Classification (NCBI taxonomy): domain Eukaryota; kingdom Metazoa; phylum Chordata; class Amphibia; order Anura; family Dicroglossidae; genus Nanorana; species Nanorana parkeri. The sequence goes on from NW_017306569.1 coordinate 517,704, forward strand.
GGACCCCCCAAAAGAAGCTGATGAAGCACAGATCTGCTCCATCAGCTTCTTTCCAGCTTCTGAAGCTGGAGAGTGACACAAGAATGCGGAAGTGATGTAATATACAACACTTCCGCATTCTTGCAGAGGAGAGGGGACGGAGCATGTGTAACGATCTCCCTCTGATCCCCTGTGACACAGACGCCATGCTGATCCCGGGCTCGCACCGGGCACAGCGGAGCCCGGGATCAGCGGGACAACGGCGGAGGGGGGGACCGCGGAGGGGGGGCACCGATCGTTACC
>NW_017306569.1:518054-552662 GCF_000935625.1 Nanorana parkeri
GGGGGGAACGCGGAGGGGGGGCACCGATCGTTACCCCATACAAGCAATCCGCCGGCTGACAGGGGGCATGTCTGAGCGGACGTCTAAAGACGCCCGCTCAGATCTAGAGAGCTCCCGGCCGGCCGTTTTTTTACTACGGCTGGCCCGGAGGTAGTTAAAGAAAAAAGTTAACTCAAAGTACATTGGTTTGATTCTACTAAAACCCAAAAAATACTGACTGTAAATGTGCAAGCACACTTATACTGAACAATTTTAGGAATTAGATTGAAGATCAAAACCTAGAATATGGCTGTTCCTTGCACTGGAACATGGGCCATTGGAATTTGGGGAAAGCTTTTGGTATTGTACTACAAGTACAGCAAACTCTAAAATGTTCCTGGCCAAGTCCAGCTTAGCACACCACACTTTCAGCTAACAGAGTGCTGATATGACATAAGATTCTTGGTGTGACAGAATTATTAACCTAAGCCTGCAGGACTGTGCCTATCAACAAATAGATTTTCTATCTAGAAAGAGGTTGCAAACTGTTCACATCAGCTGCTAAAACTACCAACAACTGTTGGTAGCCCAACCTCAGTCAGTTTTTTTTAGTATTGGACATAGTGGGGAAGGTATAGAACGTCTGTCAGGTTTCTGTATGAGGTTTGATGAGGTTTGTGCCTCCTGTGGGCAGATTTACCTTTACTCAGGAGTGATAAGAAATCTCTCCAGTGGGGAGACTTAGTGCAAAAAAACCAAGCAACGTGGTTTCAATAAAATGTTTAAGGGTTATAACATATTATTACAACTGTTTCTTTTGCTCTCCAGGTAACAACTGTTCTGGTCATTTGTTTTTTGCTGTTACGGGGACAGAAAGTGAAGTGAAATCGACCTAGTGGTGTAACAGACAGCAGAAAAAAACATGACAGATGACCTACTCTTTTATGTTTATCCAAAACTGAGAGAAAAGTTTTGGCTGGAGTTAAGCAATAAACAGAAACAAATCTTGATTTTCAGCAGTTTCTCTTTCTACCATCACTAAATCCCCAGCCAAAGATTTCCAGCAGTATAATACAAAACTTCTATGAGAATATAGTTTTACATCATTCCTATGCTTGTCATAAGACCTGTTCACACTTGTAGTGTGCAAGGCATTTTTAGTTCATTGCCATAGGGCAGCCCAATCACTTGAATAGACCTACCTACCGCATCTAAATTACACTAAAATAAGTGCATGAGCTTTTTCTTCAAATGAGTTATCATGTGTTGTAAACACATGCAATGGTTAGGTGCGTTGGTGTGTTATTAAGAAACAATGACACTACAGCATACCTAACAGTGTGATATGTGATCTTGTGCGATGTGGGAATACGTGCAGGAATGCGTTCCCACATTGCATAGATCTGAATGAGGCCTTAGTTAGCCATGAGCATACAGCTTATGTTATATAATTCATTCCACACAATCATAGGGCATCAGTAAATCTTACATCGGATACTGCTTTGTAAACTGTAATGCTGGATACTGCTTTGTAAACTGTAATGCTGCTACGCCCTTTTTTTTTCCCTATGAATGCGCATGTTTTCACTTTCAGCTTATAAAGGTAAACTGAAGCAACCAGGAAGCAAATCAGTTTAACAATGCATTAGGATTTAAGTTCACACCATGTACAGGTTGTTGAAATAATCTCTAGATTCAAAACAAACTGTGTTATGCAATGGCCCAAGAGAAGAGTATGTTAAATTGTTTAATTTGTTCCAGTGAAAACAAGACTGAATGGGGTCTGAAACTGAAGATGTAGAAAACCTCCAAAGTTAAGCAATAGAGCAGAGATTCCTAACATGTATACAATAACAGACTCCCCAGTGGACTATGTAATATGTCCCCATACCTGCTTTGCCAGACTGTCCAAATCATAATCACCAGTCCTACTGGGTACCAGTATGACTTCAAAAGATGTCATTAGCTTGGTTTTTCTTTAGAAACAGACTTCAGAAAATAACCCCCAATAGCACTTACAATACATTTCCTTATGAAGCTTTTGTGAATGATCATTGAATTTACAATTTCAAATTTGCCCAGGGCATCTAGAGTTGTTAACGTCTATAACCATCTGTTCCACATGCCAATAGAGAAGCTATCCTGGGACCCAAACACAATATATACCTATGCCTTCTTTATTAATTTGTAGCCGAAGGCGGTAGTCTAAAATAAATGTAGGCTCACTCAGGTTTAAGGAGACCCAGGGTGCTGTGGCCATTATTAAAAGGTTAGAGGGTGTCTGCACCTGTTTCAGGCCCCCACTTTACTCACTTTGAAGTGAAAAATGAAGACATTTTTATCATTAAAATCGAAGTCCATCCCAAACAGATATTCTAGCTTAAAGTGGATGTTGGTTTGTAGAATTACCTACTTTAGTGTTGATTACTAAAATGACTGAGTAGATAGAAATATGGGTGTATTCATTGATGGCTTGCTTTTACATTTGCTGGCTACAGGACTGTCATCCTTAACCTGATTTATCTACCTAATGATTTACTGACCTTGAACAAGAATGTAAGATAAGAGTTAAGACACACAAACAGGAAGTGTATATGTTACAATGCCCTTCAATTAAAATTCTGAAATAAAAGAGTAGCACAGTTTTCCACTAAGCAGCAGAAGCAGATAGTACAAACGAGGTGAGGCTGGAATTACACTTTAAGTATGAAGAATTAGGTAAATGTTAGGCCAGCACAATGGTCACGTGTCTTCCACAGATCAAATAATTGTCAGCAACATACTGCAACTCATACAGTATACCCACATGGGCAGCTCAGTCACCTTAATCCAATATCTGAGGTATCATGAAATGTTAGGAAGAGGAGGTCACTTGACTTGCATGGGTGCTGAAATGTCTTCAACAATTCCAGTTGAATGTGGCTAACTGCTATTAGCATATCTATGGCTTGGATAAATAAAAACTTTCACAAACATGGTTTTGTATTTTTCTTTACTCTGAGTTAATGACTTGATGACACCAGACAAACAATGAATGTTAAACATTCCAATTAGTAACAGTTTCTTTTTAATGAATATGTTTACTTTCAAAGCAAATCAATTTCTCCTTGCAATGCAGAGAATTCATTTCAGTACCATTAAGCATATCACTGCCCATTTGCCACTTGTAGACTGTAAGCTCTCACAGGCACGGCCCTTCTAAGCCATTTGTCTTGTAATTGTACGGTCTATCCATATGATGTAAAGCACTGTGCAAACTGTTGGCGCTATATAAATCCTGTATAATATAATAATAATAATGTAGGAAATCTCCAGGCGAAGTGGGCCAGTTAAAGAAAATAAAACAAATGAATTTCCTCAAAAAAACAAAACAGTGAAATGCTGAATGTATACTGTCACACTTTTGACCTGTCACACTACCAGAAACACTTATGTATCTCTTTTTCCCTTTTGTGTTGTCAATTACACTGCCAGGGGTTTTCTGTACAAACTATCACAAAGCAATGTCATTGATTGGATTTATATATTGAATGTTGAATTGTTTTATAAGTGAGTGATCGCATATTTAATGGATGCACCTCTTTCGTCACTCAACACGACATTAATGGCTGAAGCATTACTTTAACTAATATATTACCAAAAATGCCTGAGATATGACTGATATATGAAAAGCAAATTTGTCCCTGTTGCAGACGATCAGGAAACCCAAGAAAATTGTTAATATCATATCATACATAATAGCGTTTTGCGTCAGGGTGTCTGCTTGATACACTTTTTATGAAAGCAGAAGGTAACTGGCCTCTTGTCTAAGAGTAGGACAAGCAAAAGTCATTTTCTCTGCATATAATTACATTTAGATGAGAAAACTGATCTATTAGGAATGACATGTTCTTTGCAGCCCAGGCTATCTACTTTCTAATCAAAATGTTTTGCCTAGCATAACTTTCTTAGGCACTGAACGTATCAGACATCCTTAAGGTAAAGGTACAAAGCATTTTACATATTAAGTGCAAAGGGAGTATTTCGAGCATATGGTTATTTCTGTAAAAAATAAGTCAAGGCAACTGGACTTGCTGTATTTTTCTTGAAGACATTTCCCTGGTCATCCGGCCAGCTTTCTCAATTCAGAATGACTTGTACAAAAATTCTCTGGGAATAAATATGGGGACTGTTGCTCCAATCCATATAATCTGTTAGTCACAACCAGGTGTTGATTGCATTTGCATAATTGAAATCAAGAAAAATACAGCAAGTCCAGTTGCCTTGACTTATTTTTTACAGATATACCATGACCTGGATGAATGAGAACCTTCACAGACATATGGTTATTATAACCATTTTCCAAACTGATTCTAAAAGCAATTGTTAAAAGTCTAAAAACAATTATCTTGTCATTTTATGTTTTGTAGAGAAGGTCTAGTAGAAAGGGCCAATTGGTTCTGGTTGCTTTCTTGTAGGGGTAAACATTACCATATGTGCACACTGCTAGGTACACAAATGTTTTGCCATGTAAGTGGTGCCAAAAAAAACACCAAACGGAGTAATAGCCATGGGTTAATGATTTTGTTTTTTTGGAATATTTATTAGTGATCTTTGCACTTCTGACATTCCAAACAAGTTGTTATGCTTCTGTTGGGCAAATTACACTTTGGCATGTTCTTTGATGGCACTAACTTCTGCTGACATTGAAAGTTGCCGTGGAAACTAGTAGCACGTTCTTAGCTATTGTTACTACCAAACAAACTAAATCCATCATAACGAAGAGCTGAGAACAAAAAGTTTGTAAAAAAAACACATTATGGGGCTGAATGTGTGTAAAGGAATAGAGACTTTTCATTTAGCAAAGTGAGTAAGGTGATGCTGCGTTTTACTTTGAATACTCAATCACATACATAGAAAAACATTATTTTTTATTTTTTGCATGTTATTGGGTATTCAAAGTAACTGCAGCATCACCCTAGCTCTCCTCCTTTAGTAAATCAGACCCTATATGCATACCTCCTAACTATCCGTCATTTGGAGGGACTGTCCCTCATTCGGAACCCAATTCCTCTGTCCCTCTTTCCTCCTGAGTTGTCCCTCTTTTTGGTCTGATATAAAGATCTCTATGAAAAGGTTCTATTTAACTGCCAAAAGTGTTATTCTGCACAAAATATTGTCTCTTAATTATCTTATTTGCTATTTCGAAAATCCGTAAAAAAGTAACAGTGAAAAAACAGTTCTGATTTTAACCAATAATTTTGTGCATGTACATTTGATATTGTCCACATATCTGGGGCTGTTATGGGTGTGCCCATTGTCTAAATACATGGTTCTGGAAGGTATCCCTCTTTCTCATTTTAGTTGCATAGCATGTGCAGAGAGGAGAGGTGGTGATTGTCAGGCAAACAAATCAAACCATGCTTTCTTCCACAGCTTGTTTGTCATCTTGCTAAAGCCCATTACTAACCACTCTCATACAACACTGCAGTTTGTTTGTTTGTTTCTTTATTATCATCTTTATGATTGACAGTGGCATATAGAGCTTTATAGGCAATAGCAACGTGCTGCAAAGTTACTGCTTTGGTGCTACAATGTAACAACTTCTTATAATGTGACTTGTTTTCAGAAGGAACAGACTTATTCACTAATAGTGATGGACTGCCTGTTGGAATCGAACATAAGTTCCATTCAAACATTGGCCGTTCGTCGAACACCGATTTTTGCTGGATGTTCGCAGTCTGTTCAACCGCGGAACATCCCACAATGCACTGCGCCCTCTGAAACTATAATTGGCTACAGTGGTGCAAGACTGTGCCAATCAGGGCTCAGTACACATTTAGAGCCAAAAATTGGGCAAAGTCATGATGACTTTGCCCAATCATGGCTCACAGCTAAGTCCCTGCAGCACACTATATAAGGCTGCTGACACCGCGGCTCTATGTAGTGTGTTGTAGGAGTTAAACAGAGAGAGTTCTATTTGAGTTAGTGATAGCAGATTTATTGACAGTGATAGCAGATTTATTGAAAGTGATAGCAGAGTGATAGCAAAGTGATAGCAAAGTGATAGCAGAGTGATAGCAGAGTGATAGCAAAGTGATAGCAGAGTGATAGCAGAGTAGAGCAAGCAGCCTCTGTGTCCGCAGGCAGTGGTCGTGGACGGGGTGTATCCACTGCAGGCAGGGCACGCTTCTCCTTTCTATCCGGTGCTGGCCATCTTATGCAGCATCAACATACAGAGGAGTTGGTGGAGTGGATAACCAGGCCATCCTCATCCTCCTCATCCTCTGCCCCCCAGGTTCGTAGTGGTTCTCAGTCCACCTCAGCTGCCAAAGCGTCTTATTCAGCCTCCATGTCCACATCTACTCCTGCCGTAGCCTCATCATCATGCACGGAGGAGTCAGCTGAATTGTTTCACCACAATGTCAGTGACATGCTGCTTGAGGATGCACAGAAATTCCAGTGCTCTGATGTAGGCTCTGAGGTTGAGGAAGGTAGCAACATCAGCCTAGAGGGAGGGAGTGCCAGTGACACGCAACGAACTGGCACTCATGTTCCACCAGCTGCAGCATACTGCCAGGTTGGCTCCAGTGACGAGGACATAGGGGGTGATGACGATGTTGAGGTCACTGACTCCACATGGGTGCCTGATCAAACAGAGGAGGAAAGTGAGGAGGAGGCACAACCACAATGAGGCGCAATGTCCTCTACGAGCAACCGTAGCCAGTCCATTGCATCAGAAGGCAGAGCTGCACAGGTGCAGGGCGCTGTTGTCTTGCAGCACACGTCCAGGAACTCTGCTGTCTGGGAGTTTTTCACGACGTGCAGCAGACCGCAGCATTGCTATTTGCAAGCTTTGTCTCAAGAGGATCAAGTGTGGCAAAAACATCAGCCGCTTGGGTACCACGTGCTTGAAGAGACATATGACCACCTGCCACGCATCCCGTTGGCACAACACTTCCCATTGGTCCTCATCTGTCACCACCCCCACTATATGTCATGCCATGTCCACAACCTCCACTGACTGGGATGATGTTGTAATAATGGGTTTACCAGGTCCTTCCTCTGAATCTGCCAGCGGCCCATCAGCTGCAGATTTTCGTAGTCAAATTTAGCTGCCCCAGCTGCTGCAGCGGAATAAAAAATACTGTCCCACCCATCCACATGCACAGCGTCTAAATGCCAGCTTGGCCAAATTACTTGTGTTACAGCCAGGGGCGTAACTAGAAATCACAGGGCCCCATAGCAAAATTTTGTATGGGGCCCTGTGATTTCTAGTTACACCCCTTGAAGAGCCCACATAGCTCACCTGAGGGTGACCCTGCAGAGCCCACCATAGATTCTCTATGGTGGGCTCTGCAGGGTCACCCTCAGGTGGGCTGGTCACACTCCTTACCTGTCCGCCTCTTCTTCCTCCGTCTTCTCTCCTCCGTCGCCGGGCCCGCCTCCTCCTCCGTCACTGGCCCCGCCTCCTTCTCTGATGCTGACCACCTGGCCCCGCCTCCTCCTCCCCGCCACGTCCAGCCTCCTCCACTGCCGCTGCTGTCTCTCATTGACTCAGCAGCGGCTATGGAGAAGAATGCAGCTCTGCACAGATCACGGTGATCTGAACAGTGGCACGTTCGAACCCATAGTGACCCAGGCGGCCCTCACGGCATCAGGGGGGTGTCCTGGCCGGGCCCCATAGCGGCCGTCTGGGTCGCTATGGCTATTGTTACGCCACTGGTTACAGCTGCTGCCTTTCCAGCTGGTGGACTCTGCCCCTTCCGTAAGTTTGCTGAATGTGCTGTGTCACAGTGGCAGGTACCAAAGCGACATTTCTTTTCATGGAAGGCTATTCCAGCACTCTACCAGCATGTGGAAGACAAAGTTTTGGCCTCTTTGGAAAAGGCAGTCAGCAGCAAGGTCAACATTACTGCCGAACGTGGTCCCAGCAAGCATGGACAGAGCTGGTACATTTCGTTCATGGCACACAGGGTAACTCTGCTAGCAGCTGGGAGGGATCAAGGACAGGGCTCTATGCTGGAGCTTGCTCATCCACCACGCCTCCAGAAAGCTGCTGATATGAGGTCTGTCTGCTCCACCCCCTCTTCTTTGTCCTTCTCTGCAGATTTCTCCTCCGAAGCGGCAGTTCACCCGAAGCGTGCCAGGGGCTACGCAACGGCTCAAGCAAAAAGATGCCACGCTGTGCTTGAGCTGGTTTGTTTAGGGGACAGGAGGCAGAGATTCTGTCAGCTCTGCAGGGGCAGGTCCAGAGGGGGTCAACACCACGCCAGCTTGAGCCGCGCATGGTTGTCTGTGATAATGGTAGCAACCTTCTCTCCACCCTACGCCTGGGTAAGTTGATGCTTGTTCCATGCCTGGCACACGTGCTAAATTTGGTGGTCCAGCATTTCCTAACCAGGTACCCAGGGCTGGCAGAGCTTCTCAGGCAGACCAGGAAAGTCTGCAGCCACTCCAGACGGTCATACCCGGCAAGTGTTCGTCTGGCCGGAATTCCACCTTCCTACAAACTGTCTGATCTCTGACATGCCCACCAGGTGGAACTCAGCTTTGGAAAAACTGCACAAGCAGCAGAGGGCCATCAATGAATACTTGTGTGAGGCACAAGGACAGGTTCAGGGGACCTTGTTTCCCCCCCCCCCCCCCCCCGTCAGTGGCTGCTGATTAAGGATGCATGCACTGTACTGTCACCATTTGAGGAGGCGACGAGGATGGTGAGCAGGGACAGTGCATGTATCAGTGTTATCAAGGTTACCTAGTGATGAAAGAGGTGCTTCTGAGGCTGCCGTTGGTCAGAGGAAGAGCGGTGGAGAGCCTGACTGATGCCTTCCGCAATTTTTTTTGTCCATGATGCCCAGGGATGTTAAATTTAGGCACCCATCACCAGCGTCTTCACCATATGATGCAGGACTACCTAGGGGCAAGGGCAGACCTGGATACCTTTCCAGCGGATGATCCACTGGCTTACTGGGTGTTGAGATTGGATCACTGGCCATAACTTAGCCAATATACCATGGAGCTACTAGGCTGCCCTTCATCCAGCGTGCTTTCTGAAAGGACGTTCAGTGCTGCTGGAGGTTTTGTCACAGACAAAAGAGCGTGTCTGTCCACAGACTCTGTAGACCGGCTGACATTTATAAAAATGAAGCAGTCCTGGATCAGCAGCAGCTATTACTCCCCTGATGCTGATGTTACTGAATAGATCGGGGATCTCTGCATTCGGAAGACTTCCTGGTGGGAGATTATTATGCATTCTTCAACTTAGATTCTCGGTGTCGTGCACAGCCGACTAAGACACAATTCTTCCGCACTTGCATGTGACAGGTGCATATCATTTCAATATTTGACCGCAGGGTCCAACCTTGCACTCTTCCGGAATACCTCTGGAGGATTACGGTGTAAAGTCAGTAGCTGGCACCAAAGGCCCAATATTTGGGTGCACTGACCGGTGTACCGGATGCATATCATTTCAATATTTGACCGCAGGGTCCAAACCTGCACTCTTCCAGAATACCTCTGGAGTGTTACGGTGTAAAGGCACTAGCTGGCACCAACGGTAAAGCACCTGTTGTTACTTTCAATCCAAAGCCTGCAAAAGAGGCACCATAATTTATCCAAAAAAATCACTAAAGTTGTTCCGAGTGTCCTAAAATGTGTCCTCTTCATACAAGCTGCCGCCCCAAGCAGTTATTTAATAGATAAAAGGAAAACCAATTACCGTCAATTGAAATGTCATTTTTTTTATTTTTAAATGTCACGTTTTGCTACATCCTACAGATCTGCCACTTCACAGGCATGTTATGGGGACCCCCGAGGCACGATATTTGAAGGAATTTTAAATTATTACTCTTACCCTGTAAGTCATGTAAAAATCACTGTTTTTTTTATTTTAAATAATTGATTCCTGTCCCCCAGAGCAGTACCCGGACCCCCGTACACCTTTTATGGCCACAAACTTGCATATAAACCCTCTTAAAGGGGACCTTCATTTTCGAACTTTCGACCCCCATTGACTTGCATTACGTTCGAGTTCGTATTCGAACTTTTCGGCCTTTCGGGAGTTCAAATACGAACCGAACACGGGGGTGTTCGGCCCATCATTATTCACTAACACCAGCATATATGTGCACAACAAATGTGCAGTAAAATATATACTTTCTAATACTTAGAGTAGTTAGAGCCGGTGTGGGATTACTCAGTCTTCTCCCTGTGGAGACTGGGATTGCTCAGTCTCTCCCTGTGGAGAGCAATGACTGTCAGTCACCACTCCCCACAGGGATTCCCCCCTCCCCTCTCTCTTCCTCCAGCACTCATTGGAGGGACAGACAGAGCACAGAGAGAGTGGCAGAGACAGCTATCAATCAGGCAGCGGGGTGGATCCTGACAATATTGTTGGGATCCTTCCAGGATGCAGTATATAGAAGGCAGTAGCCCGCTACATGCTGTCTTTGGGTCACAGGAATACAATAGTAAATCTACTCCTGTGACCCAAAAGAGACGTAAAGCTAAAAAAAGGTTTGTCTTTACTTCTCTTTTACCTTCATAAACCTGAAATTTGTGAGATTGCTTTGGGTTGTTGTACTTTGCAAAGCAGTACTGCTACTTGGAATGTAATCTTTTGCTTTTAAGGCAGCTCAGAGATTTCCAATTTGAGACACTTTGATGTGGCTCGGGCTTTTTAAAATAGCAGTACATACTGACATTAGTGTATGTATACAAGTGTAGCTAAATCCTTCTAGTGAAAAATATTTAGACAATGGTCACAGCCCTGCCATGCTCCCAGTTATGCAGACCATTAAGAATTTATATGCCAAAATGGTTGGTTAGAGCCAGAATTGTTTTTTGTTTTTTTCCAACATTACTTTTTCATTATACTGGCTTTTAGAAATGGAAAACTGGAGAATTAAGGTTTAAGTTAAGAATACATTTTTTTTTTTTTAATAACACTTTTGGTAGTTAAATAGAACATTTTCATGGATATTTCTACACCAGACCAAAAAAGAGGGACAACTCAGGAGGAAAGAAGGACAGAGCGATTTGGTTCCAAATGAGGGACGGACCCTCCAAATAAAGGGCAGTTGAGAGGTATGCTGAATGGTATCTATGCAGGAGCAGTATTGTCACCCTAGGCTGCTTTCCTGATTTGGAGTACAGAACACCTTCCTCTCTCCTCATCTCCATAGCATAGGATGAGGTGCCCACAGGGAAAACTAGACAGGACTGATAACACTGCTTAATATTTCAAAACTGCACAGACAGTCCACAGGACTTTAGAAGCCTTTTTTTTTACTTATCGAACTTATAAAACAAAATACTTTCAATGGTATTTGTAACAGATGTAAAGACAGCAAATAACAAAAGTTTATTGTGAGGGTTTACATACACTTAAATATACATACTGTATGTCTTAATAGAACATTTATGGGAAATATAGATTACCAATGATGTCATATTTACAGAAGTATAACTGTTAAAATGTATATACACAGAGATATAAGTTTTAATAAATTACTCCAATAACAAAATGTTGCTTTATATGCTATCTTCTGCAATTGGAATTTTTAGCAGCATGAAAGCTTTCATTGTTGAAAGATTATAGGGAGGGAACCTGAGGCTTAATTCACATCCGAGGTACTTAAGAATAAACTTATGCCATGCTTTTCTTTACAAAGAATGCTGCTGAATTTCCAAATACTGTACTTGTGTCTGATGGCTTCAGGTAAGTACTATTCAGTAAGAGTGAATGCTGTATTGTTTCCAGCAAAACAAACTCCCTATGACAACAAGCTGTTCTGTTTCACTGAGGACTAAAAATCTTTTATTTGATGGTAAAATATATCTCATTTAGATGTTTCTGCTTTTAAATTATTGTAACTTACATTTTACTTTACTGTATTATGTTGTGTTTATGTTGTAATTGTAGTGATGATGTGCAAACTGCAGTTACCCATTGCAATCAATCATATTCCAGTTTACTAAATTAAAGACAAATTCTGATAAATTTCAAAGGGCTTACTGCACTCGTTCCCTAGACTTGCATACCTTCCACTTAGATATGTCACTTGTAGCCAACATAAAGAAATGGGACAGCAGTGCTTACTCTGTTTACTGTGCAGTCCTAATATATATGAAACTTATTGCTGAGCCATCAAAGGCATTTCATAGAGAATATGGGGAAGCTTAATAGAGCTCTGTTCGACGTTTCGGTGGGTCTCAGACCACTTTTATCTGCCTTCATACTTTTCTTTTATTTCTATCACTTTGCCACTTCACTTACCCAGGGCTCACTACCTCACTACATGTGCAAAGTCTTTGAACTCTTGTATACTATATATATATAGATATATATATATATTGTCTCCTATTTATTGACACACCCAAAACTGATTAATGTAGGGTGATAGATGCCAGTTTCCTGGTACTGAGATTACAATCTGCAGGTTACTGTAAGGATGTGTCACTTTTCTCCGGACTAACACATCTCATCCAAGTAAGTAAAAACACTTGCTTTCCAAGTTAATATTGTGTCATTATATACAGCCTGGGAAAAGAGACTTCACAAGGATTGTTAATATTCATGTTCTGGATTTTTTTTATACTAAATATTTTTGAATTCACAATAACTATAAGCATGTGTTTTGTGTTTGATATGTACAGTGTACAATGAATTAGTCTACAGCAAGGGACACGGACCGCATACGTGAATTGGGAGAGCAGCTACACGGTCCAAATCTCTGTCAGTTGCAGACCGCATAGCTGATCCTGGGGGTGCTGGCGCTCAGCATGTACTCTGACAGCCTACAATGATCGCCAGCTGAAAGGAAAGATTAGTAAGGTCTGCACCAGCCAAAGGTGCAGACCTTACTAATACCCCACTTGACCACCACGGAATGTGCCTCCTCCATGCAAAAAATGTAAGCAAATGAGGGAGCTCTTTCTTTTAGTGTGTATTTCTGTGTGTGGGTCTGCGTATTATTGTGTATTAGTATGTTTGTATTATTGAGTGGGGGTGTGTATTTTTCTGTGTGTGTGTATTATTGTGTGTATTACTATACGTGAGTGGAGGAGTGTGTATTTCTCTGTGTGCATATTTTGTATTTCTCTGTGTGTGTATTTCTGCGTGTGTAAGTATTTCTATGTGTGCGTATTTCTCTGTATGTGTATTTCTTTGTGTGTGTATTTCTCTGTGTGCATATTTCTCTGTAAGTGAATTTCTGTGTGTGCGTGTATTTCTCTGTGTGCGTATTTCTCTGTATGTGTATTTTTGTATGTGTGTGTGTATTTCTCTTTGTGTATTTCTGTGTGCGCGTGCGTGTGCGTAGTTTTCTGTATGTGTATTTCTGAGTGTGTGCGTATTTCTGTGTGTGCATATTTTTCTGTGTTTGCATTTCTCTGTGTGCGTATTTCTGTGTGTGTGTGTATTTTTCTGTGTGTGTGTGCACATATACTGACACTGCACACATACTGTATACACTTGTATACATACGGATATGACAGAAACAGAAACATTAACACACATTACGACATCCCTCACAGAAATCCTGACAATACACAGACATCATCACAAAAAATATACTGACATTGTATACAAAGAGACCATCACAAACACATATACTGACATTATAAACACACGCAGGCATTAACATTGCTACTGTTTACAGTTACATATTATTTTGCAGTTTGAAATTTGGCAAGCGACCCCCATGGGAGAAGAAAATGTGTCCATTGGCCCCCATGTGAATTGAGACCCTTGGTCTACAGAGTAAGCATTTCCTTTAACCTCTTGCCGTCCGCCCGTAGTAGAAAAACGGACAGACGGCACTGCTGCATCTGCGGGTTGCCGTCTCCAGACGGCAATTTTTTTCTGCTCGCGCGCGCCCCCTAGCGGGCACGCACGGGCAGAAAAGACCCGACAATGCACACACCCGGTACCGGGTGTCACACATATAGGCGATCAGCGGGTCCATAGCCCGCCGATCGCCTATATGTGCTCGTTCGCGGCACCAACTCTGCTTTATCAGCTTCTTTTGGGGTCCATAGGTGATATTAGGGGTCCTAGAGACCCCTAATATCTCCATAAAGAGGACCTGTCAGTGTGCCTTTGCTATTATATAGGGGGTTGTTATCCCCCTATATAATAGCAATAACAATAAGTGCAAAAAAAAAAATATAAATAAAAAAAAAGAAAAGTAACACATAAAAAAATAAAATAAAATAAAAGCCACATATAAAAAAAGGGGAAAAAACCCCCCCAAAATGTTTAACTCCCCCACCCCCACGTTTACGCGCCTATAAACGTAAATACGCGTCCGGTGCCCCAGCGCGCAAAAATTACAATTGCGCTACACATGTTACATATCGCCGCGAACGTCGCAGTGAGAGCAATCATTTTAGGGCCATCAATCACTGATAACACTAAACTGATGAGCGGTAACAGCTTTTAAAGCGTCGCCTAGGGCCAATTTTGGGTATTATCGTTTTTTGAGGTTTCGCGCGCGCACGCAATTTTAAGGCTTGACATGTTTAGTGTCTTTTTACCCGACGTGACCCCATCTTTTATATTTTACCAAAAAATTGGGTAATAATAAATGTTTTATCATTTAATATAGGGGAAACTGTTTTTTTTTTAAATTTCGGTAATTTTTCCTTAATATAGTAAAAAAATAAAACCCCCAGTGGTGAATAAATACCACCAAAAGAAAGCTCTATCTGTCCCCAAAAAAGGGTATAAAATTCATTTCAGTACAGCGCTGCATGACGGAATAAATGTCAGTTAAAGTACCGCAGCGCTGAATACTGAAAAATGGCCTGGATGGGAAGGGGGTTTAACACCGCGGATGTCAACTGGTTAACAGGCCAGGGCAATTAAGACTATGAATATGATAAAGAAATGGAAAAGCAAAGGTTACCTGCATTAAACTGCATGTAATTACAATTAGTAGATTAAAGTGGACCTTTACCCCCTTTGACTAAAAATCACCTCAGCATATAGCTCTGCATGCTGATATGAAATCATCTTACATTCATTAGCTAAACAAACATGTTTTATTTTACTTACAGTTTCTTTTATTCCACTTCCTGGTCCATTTTGGCACAAATGATGTAATTGTGCCCAAGCTTTGCATCCTGGGAAGGTTACATCAGCAGTGCATTGCTGGGAAATCTCATCTGTAATCTCATGATATCTTAGGGAAGGCATTTTCCTCCCCTGAGATGATGTACATGGCCACATGTCCTAGTCACATGTGCCAGAGTTCCAGGAAGATAAGGGAGATCTAGTAACCTGCCCTTAGTCAAAATGGCCACTGTTAGGAGACTGGGAAAAAATAGAAAAATAAGGCTGCAAAGAATAGAAAGCCAGCAATTATCTAGCAGTATCTGTTTGTAGATTGTCATATGTGAGTTAGATTCTTGACTTGTAGTGAGGACATGAACAGATGGGAACCAATCACTTTTGAACAGTTAATAGAATGTATTCAGAACAACCTCCTAGTGGCTGGCCAGGGAGATATACTGTAAATATTCATAGCTGAGGTTATTGTATCTTCTAACACTATATTTTGTCAGGAATCAGATAAATATGGGACATGCCTGCTTGTGATGGTTGAATTACTCTCTTTGCTACCTCTCACATACAGAAAGCAGATTGTAAACAAAGCAGTACTAAGCTGTTTTTCATAGCAAGTTTTAAACCTACTTTGGAAATTTGAATGCAATTGGTGAAACAGGCAGCGGAGAGAGAGAGAGAGCGAAAGATTTACAGAGCAGAGGCCTAAGGAAGAACACTTCTGCCCTTCTACTGATCCTGTGAGGTGGTCATTGCTGAGTGGATTAAAGACAACCTGGATTTCGGTAAAGTTGCAGTGTTCTTGAATGTGTTAGCAGCTCACTAAATGGTTTTACTTGTTGCTGGAATTGCTAAATAAAGCTGAACTACATGCAAAGGTATATACAGACATCAAATACATATTAAGGAGCTGGTTTATCTGCTAAAGGGTTTGTATTTCTCATAATCCTTTTCTGAGATTTAAACAACTCTGTCACTCAACATAGGCCTGACTGTTAGTGCAGACCCATCGTTTTTTTTGTTTTGTTTGTTTGTTTTTTTAATCTATTCCAGCCAAGTAATACTGACAGGTCTCCTTCCCATCTCAGCATAACTGACTGGCTCCTTTTGATGCTTCTCTCTCTACAAGCCTGAGCAGAACAGCCACTGCAAGAGGCTGATACCAGACACAATCAGGGGTACTTACACCACTTAAATGCACAAGCATAAATGTAAATACATGACATCATGTATTCATGAATGCAGAACTGAATTAATTTGTGTCTTTTATATCTGCTTGGATTTCAGCTTGAAGTCAAGAGTTTTCTTCAGGTAATGCCAACTAAGGTATCTATGGAAAGAAATGCATATTATCGTCGGACAACAGTCTGGGGCTGTGGGAACTAATTTTCTTACTACCATTATACACTTACAAATTAGACCCTTTGGGCATAGGGGGTTTTACATTTATCTATTTTTCTCACAAGACATAGCAAAATTATATAAAGCCAACAGAATTTTTTTTTCTGAAAAAATTAAGAACAGTATTACAGTTGTACAGAGATTTAAATCATCAGCTACATAAGTGCCATAATGGAACTGGGTAATGTATCTGCCCATCCAGTATCAAAGGCTAGCTGACCAAGCCACCATTCCAACAAAAATCTTTCATAAACCCCCTCTCAAGCAAAAAGGCAGCTAGTTTGTTTATATTTAGTAAATTCTTTGAATGCTTAAGACATTGTAAATAAGGTCATGAATGGAATCCTGTGCATAAAGAAAAAGGATCACTTTACCTGTAACCTAAAGCCAGCCGATATTGGGGGAATAAGGAGGCGAGTGGAGGGGGGAGGATGGGATTTGAACTCTACATCATAATCCCCCCTCCACCAAACTTTACACTTGGCACAATGCAGTCAAGCAAGTACCATTCTCCAGGCAACTGCCAAACACAGACATGTCCATCGGATTGCCAGACAAGGAAGCATGATTCGTCACTCCAGAAAACACATCTCCACTTCTCTAGTGTCCAGTGGTGCCGTGCTTTATACCACTGCATCCGACGCTTTGTATTGCACTTGGTGATGTAAGGCTTGGATGCAGCTGTTCGGCCATTGAAACCCATTCCATGAAGCTCTCTACGCACTGATGCTGTGCCAATCTGAAGGCCACACGAAGTTTGGAGGTCTGTAGCTATTGACTCTGCAGACAGTTGGCGACCTCTGTGCACTATGCGCTTCAGCATGCGCTGACCCTGCTCTGTCACTTTACGTGGCCTACCACTTTGTGGCTGAGTTGCTGTTGTTCCCAGTTGCTTCCACTTTGTTATAATACCACTAACAGTTGATCGTGGAATATTTAGTGGCAAGGAAATTTCATAGATGGACTTATTGCACAGGTGGCAACCTATCACAGTACTAGGGATGTCCTGATACCACTTTTTCAAGACCAAGTACAAGTTCTTCCCCTCAGGTACTTGCCGATACCAATTACCAATACTTTTTCTTAAAGGGACCTGTGAAATGTTTTCTAAAACAATACAGACTAATAATTTTAGGGCAGTTTCTCACCAGAACTGCATACAGATGTCACCAGGGCTGAATAGAGATCGCACCAGAGTTAAATACAGATCTCACCAGGGCTGCATCCAGATCCCCCCAGGCTGCTTCCAGATCACCCCAGGATGCTTCCAGATCACCCCAGCCTGCGTTCAGATTTCACCAGGGCTGCATCCAGATGTCACCAGGCTGCATTCAGATCTCCCCAGGCTGCGTCCACATCTCCCCAGGCTGCATCCACATCTCACCAGGCTGCATCCACATCTCACCAGGGCTGCCTATTGGGTCTCTTCAGCGCTGCTTATTGCTTTTCTCCACAGGCTCTGACAGGTGCTGTGCTTCACACCCAGCGTCCCCAACCCCCTCCAACCCCTCCTAGTGCGCTTCTTCCTTGCCTTAGCCCGATCTACGGGCATGCTGTGAGCCGAATTTAGCGGGTGCCGTTCATTTGCCCGCTTCGAGGCTGTATTCAAGGTGTGGGGCTGCCTCGAGCAGTGCCTGCACCTTGAATCAGGAAGAGGAGACGTGGGACCTGGCAGGCAGTGTTAAAGACAGCTACTGCCAGGTCCCAGGAAGGCCGCTTCAGGACCCCACAACCGCGGGACCTGAGGCAGCCGATCCGAGTTAAAAATGTAAAGGGCCAGTATCGGCCGTCAGCATCGGCGCATTATCACGAGTACAAGTACTTGTGAAAATGCCCTGTATCGGCCCCAATACCGATACTAGCATCGGTATCGGGACATCCCTACACGGTACCATATTTTAATTCACTGAGCTCCTGAGAGCTACCCATTCTTTCACAATTGTTTGTAGAGGTGCAAACTATTTCACAATTGCTTGCCTAGGTGCTTGATTTTATAAACCTGTGGCCATGGAGGTGATTGGAACACCTAAATCCAATGATTTGGAGGAGTGTCCCAATACTTTTGGCAATATAGTGTGTGTATATACAGTATCTCACCAAAGTGAGTACACCCCTCACATTTTTGTAAATATTTTATTATATCATTTCATGTGACGACACTGAAGAAATGACACTTTGCTACAATGTAAAGTAGTGAGTGTACAGCTTGTATATCAGTGTACATTTGCTGTCCCCTCAAAATAACTCAACACACAGCCATTAATGTCTAAACCGCTGGCAACAAAAGTGAGTACACCCTTAAGTGAAAATGTCCAAATTGGGCCCAATTAGCCATTTTCCCTCCCCGGTGTCATGTGACTCGTTAGTGTTACAAGGTCTCAGGTGTGAATGGGGAGCAGGTGTGTTAAAGTTGTTGTCATTGCTCTCACTCTCTCATACTGGTCACTGGAAGTTCAACATGGCACCTCATGGCAAAGAACTCTCTGAGGATCTGAAAAAAAGAATTGTTGCTCTACATAAAGATGGCCTAGGCTATAAGAAGATTGCCAAGACCCTGAAAATGAGCTGAGGCACGGTGGCCAAGACCATACAGCGGTTTAACAGGAAAGGTTCCACTCAGAAGTTATTTTGAGGGGACAGTAAATGTACACTGATATACAAGCTGTACACATATGTTTTACAGTCTAGCGGCTCATACATTGCAAAATCAGAATTATATAATCTGCAAGAGACTTTGACATTCATAGTAAATAACCCTCCCATATCATGCAGAAGGCAATAGAAAAATTTGAAAGTCATACACGGACTGATGTGTGGCTCAAACATTTGTTTCTCACACTCCTCACGCCAAGCCAATAGATAGCTTTTGGGTGAGAAAGTTGCTGAAGGCACAAAAGGTCTAAAACTAACTTTCTCTGCAAATATTCTGCATGCATTTGGCTTCTTTTCGTTGAATTATTTGTAATTAGTTTTTTGTTAACTGATACTGAATTTCCTATTGTAAAACAATAAAACTTTATTGTTAACTAGATCTAAAAAAAAGAGCTAGCCGGAGGTTAAAGGTGACTGTGTAGAGAAACATTAATCAAGGTTGTCTATTTAAGGGGCATCTTAGTTTTTTTGATCTCTTACAGGTAAGAGAATCCTGTTCACTGTCAGAATGCGGCTTTTTTTCAGTTACTTATGGATATACCGCAGATTTTTACTGATTTTACTAACTCCACTGCTTCTACTGCCAATTCCACTAATCATCAAAACCCAGGTAAGTTCATTTCAACTCAGAATTGTATACAGCTGAATAAATTGTTTACTTATTTTTCCATAATCTGTAATTAATGTCTTAAAGTAAAAAAGACAAAACATAACTACTTTTATAGCAACCATTACAGAGGTTGCAATAGCTTGTCTGTACTATTTTCTCCTGTCCAGAGTCAAGCTTCATATTCTACCTGTGATTCTTTTATTGTTGCAAATATGTCTTATTTTCTAAACATTTTGCAAGGTAATGACAAAGAGCAGTGTCATGAAGTAGTCAATAGCAGCCAGCCAGTCCTTACAAAGAGCATATAGCTCCCTGCACTGCTGCCTTATGTAAACATTACTGTGATAATATTGTAAGAAACAATATGCATCTGAAATCAGAAAAAAAAACAATTATCTGTTCAGATGTGTTTAGTCTGCTGCTTAATTTTACTGGTCAAAGGTTCATTCTAAGATCTTGGCATTCTATTTTAGATCCTGGCAGCTCCAAAGTAAAACAGAAGTTTTTTTTTTTTTAAATAACCAAGGAGAAGGAAGTGTTAAAGAATGCAATAAAGCACTGTTTGCAACTGATCACATTACTTAAAGCGGACCTTTACACTCAAAAATCTAATTCTACCAATTCAACCCTCTATGTATGATGATTAATAATAACATAGACATGACAGGTGTAAAATGTTGTGATTTTGAAATACTTACACTTGCAGAACATTTACTTCCTGCTTTGAAAGGACAAAATGAGTTCAGTTTTCCAAAGCAATGCACACTGGGATTGCCTTGCTATCAGCAGAGCATTGCTGAGAAATCTCATGGGATCTCAGGGAAAGGCATTTTCCTACCCTGAGACGATGTGCATTGTCACATGTCCTAGTCACATATGCCAGAAATCCAATAAGTAAAAGGAGAGCTAGTAACCTTCCCTTAGTAAACATGGCCACTGCCAGAAGACTGGGAAACAAAAGAGAAATAAGGTATGCAAAGAATTGTGATTACTAAACATTTCTAAAGGTGTTTGTTGTTTATTTAAAGATCTGAGTAAAGGTCCACTTTAAAGCCCCAGCGCAGACAAAAAAAATACCCTTGCAGTGGGGTCTTCTTGCACTGCAATGGTTAAATGGTTGGCTACTTGCCTTATTCTTCACACTGGCAGGATTCCATGCTGTGCAACTGGTCTTCTTAAGTTGCTTCTCTTTGTCACTCCGTCTGGCAGTGGCACTCTGACGCCATCTTATACAATGCAGGACCAGCAGTTCTGCATTGCACATTAGGATGACGAGGGGCTGCCCACAACCTGGTGAAGAGGAGAGTGCTGGCTGCTTGGGGAGCAACAAATAAGGTAATTATTACAGCTTATTCATCATTCCCTAGACTGAATGAGCATGTGAACCATGCAGTGCTGGGGGGAACTGCAAGGGTGTTATTTAAAAAGTTCACCTTTAAAGTGTAAGTAAAACCAAAACTTTTTAAATACATTACAGAATGTCTAAGACCCCTGTCAAGTTTTTTGTTGCTGTCTGTGTTCCATCGGGCAGATTTCCCTTCATTTCTTCTCCCAGAAACACAGCAGGAAGTAAGAGGAGATCGCTACAAAGTGAGGGCATAGCCCCACTTACTCAAACAGTTCTAACCATTAAAACCATATAAGACAATGGTAACCAGGGCCGATAGTTACGTTGAATCTACCCAACAGGGAGAAAGATAACATTACAAACCTGACAGAGGTTCTAACCCCGTCCACATTTTATGTAGAAATAAAAGAAAAAGTGTGGACTTTACATATACATTTATATAAGAAGCCTACACTGAACAAAATATGGAAACTGCTGTTATTCTCCTTCGGAAATGCGTATTGTCTGGCTTCCGTGCTGCACCAATAGCAGTTACAGTTCTGTCTGCACTCAGACGTTCTATGCTGCATGCTTGTTAGACACGTGCGATTCGTTTCGTTCCGTAACGAAATTCGGATGAATTTTTGGAAATATGGACATTCGGATGTATCAGAATTCCGAATGACAGATATAACGAATCCGAATTTCCGTTTCCGAAATTGGTTAGCGGTAGTTTGTTCGGACGTTCGTTTAGTTTCTTATTCATTTCGTTCGTTCATTCGTTGCAGCAAAGGGACATTAGAGAAGGGGGAAAAACATTTTTTTCCTCCTCAAATGTCACTTTACTGCAACGAACGAACGAAAACGAAACGAACATCCGAACGAACTACCGCGAACAAATTTCGTCCGAATACGAATTGACTTTCACACCCGAATCCCAAAAAACGAAATAACACAAAATCCGGTGGTTGCTGTAGGACACCTCTAAAATCTGCTTCTCTTAGTGAACACTGTGCCCCTACTACCAGGGAAAATGTGATGTGTTATCTCTGCAGGAAAGAGGTGTCTATTTATTCCAAATAAAATCATACACTTACATTAATATATATGCAGTCACGCATTTCCCACACCATAGGAAGCAGGCTCTCCTAATGCAGTCCAACTTGGCTAGTGGTGCAGATTATCAGCAATATGTCTTTGCACACAAAATGCAGTGCTCTTGCTGTGGGTGTGGTGGAGTGACCCTTTATTCAGTGATAGGTGCGGGTCCCTTTAACTTCCCCATTTCTATTTGACTAAGCTTTATATCCCCTGGGTGTGTCCATGAGCTTAGGGGATGATGGACGTCCAGAGAATTTGGGAGACCAATTTATCTTCTGGGCTCCCATCATCCTCTGAGCTCCTGGACTTGCACAGGAGATATAAATTCCAGCTTCTCACACCTTCTGGTGCTCAGAGAGACCCTGCCTGATGGGACAGTAGTGACTGAGCAAGTGAGCTGTCATCAGGTGCTGGGTCCTCCCCCATTAAGTCTGGTGTGTTGGCTATCAGCTTTGAGCACAAGAGCAAGCAGCTTCTGTACAAGATCCAGTCACTGGAGTACATTTTGTTGCAGTCCATTTGGAGAGTCTACACATCCAATGGGGTGGCCCTACCATCAGCCACCAGAACCTCCTGACCGAAGACATCAGCAGCAGTGTCGGTGTGAAACCTGTTCGAGCAGCCGATCCACTCAGCAATCAGCTTGCCTTCCAGTGAAAGTGTTTTGAGAATGTGTTTGCAGTAAGGAGGTCGTAATAACTTTACACTTTTTCCATAAACTTTACTGAACTGGGAAAGTGTGCTGCCATCTGCTGGCCAGTTGAAGAACTGTTCTATATTTCTATGTGCTCTTCTATACCTGTTTCCCTATTGTTGATTTGCATGTTCTGAAATGCACTCCCATCGTTCATTCATTATCCCCTGTGCAAATCATGTTTGATTTCCATTTGTTTAGTAAAATAGAAATTGCATTTCACCACTGGTTTGATCATTTGGCTGATACCATTACACAATACGGGCACACAAGTTGCTGCTGTATTCCTTTACATCTACACGGCTGCCCACAGCGGACTGCATTAGAAGAGCCGGCATCCTATGTTGTGTGACAGACGCATGTTTTTTTGCCAACAGGAAGGCTGGCTCTTGTGTGCCGAAGATGAGGCAAAAAGCAAAAAAGTATATATTTGTTGTAGTTAATTTGTAAACATGCCTTATTTTTTCAGGCAGCACAGTGGAGTAGTGGTTAGCACTTCTGCCTTGTAGCACTGGGGGTCCCTGCTTCAGAATCTTGGTCAGGACACTTTGCAAGGAGTTTGCATGTTCTCCCTGTGCTTGTGTGGGTTTCCTCTGGATACTCCAGTCTCCTTCCACACTGCAAAGGCTTATTGGTAGGTTAATTGGCCCTGTGTGCATGCGGGGTAGGCACCTTAGATTGAGGGCCGGGGCTGATGTGAATGTGCACTATGTAAAGCACGGCATAACTTGTCATCGCTATATAAATAATAAATACGTTTTTAGAAGGTTAGTTTTGGATAGGAAATCTATTTGATACACTTTGCTAGCACTATGGATTTGCTGTAATTTAATAAGATACTTCAGTTCTGATCCCACACATTTATATTTTAGGTCACTAGAAATGTTAACTTATTATTCAAACAGAAAAGCATAAAATGAATATTCTCTGCTGCTGTCCTCACTGTACAAGTGATGGCTTTATTGGGGTATTGTTGCCTAGCAACCAGATGCACTGCAACAGTGTGGCCGATTTGCAGCTTCCATCAGAGTCCCCCCTGGTGCTTCACAGGAAGTTATTTACAAAGCAGGACATTGAAATACTTATAATATTTCAGCCTTTTCTAACATCATGAATACTTAAGAAAGATTAGACACCTAATGAAAAACGTCAAGCCTTTAATCCCATGATAAACATGTTATATAATACAAAGTTGACCTTAATAGCCAGATGATCGTAACTTCTTCTAAACATTTACTGTACCTCACAAGCTACCATGTTACACATTTTTAACCACTTGAAGACCAGGGTAGTAAACCCCCTTCCTGGCCAGGCCATTTTTCAGTATTCAGCACTGAGGTACTTTGACTGACATTTATTCAGTCATGCACCACCGTACAAAAATACATTTTTAATTTTGATATCATTTTTTGGGACACATAGAGCTTTGTTTTGGTGGCATTTAATCACCACTGAGTTTTTTGTGTTTTTTTAATATTTAAAAGTATTCAGACCCCTAATGTCACCTAGGTACCCCAAAGAAGCTGATGAAGCATAGATCTGCTTCACTAGCTTCTTCTCTGGCTACAGCAGCTAAAGAAATGACAGATACATTTTAGGCAAGTATAAAAACACAATTTTCAGTTAAGTATTCATTAAAATTGAGTAAAACTGTCAGCCTTTTGAACTTAAAGGAGAACTATGGGGTTAAGGCTTTTCCCCATAGTTCTCCTGAGGGTAACAGGAGGACACAAACTAGCGTCCTCTTGTCACCCTAGGCTCAGTATACCGCGAGCTGTATACTGAGACGCTGCAGCTGAAGCGGATCCCTACAATTGTGCCAGGATCCGCCTAGCTGCGTGACTGACAGCTGGCTCGGCCTATCTAGAGACAGAGCCAGCTGTACCCGCCCCCGTCCGTTCCACCAGTCAGCGCCAGTCTATTATTATTACTATGTAATAATAATAGAAATAAAGAAGTGCACAATAAATGTGCTTGAATCACCCCAAAACTGCTCCAATGGCAACCCACCACTTCCCCACCCCTCCCGGTCTATGGAAACATTTTCTTCCACGAAACTGGTCCCTGGTGCCAAAAAGGCTGGGGATTGCTGTAATAGAATACATAGGGGTCTATTCACAAATCTGCCGAAGGCAGCCGTGTGAATAACCGACCCGAAGTGAAGTGAGCACTCGGTACCTCTGTGGTACCGAGCAGAATAGAAAAACAGTTTTAAAAAGTAGGAAAAAAATAGAAAATGATTGGGCAGGGCTAGCATAGAACTGTTTTCTATTGGCCGGGACCAGCTATCATTACAATGAGAGCTTGTCGGAGCAGGCGGTGGTATCAAAGCCGGCTCTGCTGAGTTCTCATGGTACTGACAGATCAGCGTCCCCTGGTTACTGAACTGTCAGTACCATGAGAGCTCAGCAGAGTCGGCTTTCATATCACCTCTGGCTCTGCTAAGCTCTCATTGTAATGCAGGGGGGAGAGAGCACCCCCCTGAAATGATGGCAGATAGCAGCCACCATATTGCAGCCACCCTCTGCTGCTGTCAATCACTAGAAAAGGACCTGATGGAGAACTTCAGGTCCCCTCAGCTGATTGACAGCAGCAGTGGGCGGGTGCAATAGCTAATTTGCTATTGGCTATTGCAAAGGGAAATATCCAATAGGAATGTAGCTATGCATTCCTTTGCTGTTCTTTTTTTTTTCTGACTGAGGGCGGCCGGCGGCTCCGATGTCAGAAGAAAAAAAGAAAGAAAAACAACAGAGCAGGGAAATGTTTCTCTCCCGGGCGGCCGGGAGCCGCTATGTAATAGCGGGAGACTCCCGGAGCGTCCGGGAGAGTTGGGATGCCTGGTAATGACGCTGATCTGTCTCTGCAAGTGGCCAGAGCCAGCCATGATATGATGGCTGGCTCCGCCCAGATGTCAGTAGCCAGGCCTATGGCCGGCCGTTCGGCCAGCCTCGGCTTTCACCTCGGCTCAGTTGAGCCAAGGCATATGCCTTGGCTCGACTGAGATGCTCGGTCAACTTCGGGAGCTGTACAGGCTAAAGTGAATAGCCCATACAACAACCCTTCGGTTCTACTGAACCGAAGGGGTTCTGGGGCCGAAGCTAGCCGAAGGATCAGCCGAAGCTATGGCTAGATCCTTCGGCAGCTTTGTGAATAGACCACATAGGTATTTTCCCTTTGGATAAATAAGGCTTTATTTAGGCAATATTGCCTTACGAGAAATGTTTTATTTCCAATGCAAGTTTTAGACGAAAAGATGTAACAAAACATCTATATTGATCAGTATTCGTTTTAAAATAAGTAGAGTTACTATAGATAAAAAATATACACTTTATTCCAAAATTTTCCCCATTTATAATTACACTAACATGATGTTTCTGGTACAAAGTATGGCAAATGTATTTAAATTTAAAGTTATATAAAGTTTTTTCAATTGTGTGTATTTTTAATATGACAATGAAAAGAATTAGCAAACCAAATGAATAAAAAAATTATTGTGTAAAAAAAAAGAAAAGGGAAGAAAGGGAAGAAGTGAATTTGGGCTGATAAATGGTTAACTAAGGGTAATGTTACATACAAACACATTTTATTTAAATTTTTTTAAATTTACTCTGTTCACACTTTAATAAACCAGGCTCATTGCATAGTGTTACAAAGCAGAAAACAAAGCCTGCATGGATGCCCCATGTACATACAGTATATTTGAATAATTTTATATATATATATAAATACGTTTATTTAAAAAGTTATCTTTATTAATCACATCACGTGCACACAATTGTTACTCTCCTGATGTAGCTTGCTGTGTGTTAACAATCAACAAATTTGTTTTTAGCATATATTCCAGGTCAGCGCTTTTTCTAAAATTTTTAAATATTTGTGTTAAATATTCTAAAAGCAATAGTTTGTAAGCACTTGTACAAACCATACAAATATGCTATTTACTCCAAAGCACCTTCTCCTAAAATGTGTTTATTTGTCTGCTACATTGTGTAAACATTTAGATGAAAATAGAACTAAACTGTCTAAAAAAAAAAGACTTTGAGGTCTTTCACAAAAGAGCTAGCTTCGGCTGATCCTTCAGCTCACTTCGGCCGCCTGAGCCCTTCGGTTCAGTCGAACCGAGGGGTTGCTGTACGGGCTATTCACAATAGCCCATATTGCAACCAAAGGCAGCTGAGCCGAACACATAAGCTTGTGACACCGAAGCGTGGAAAAAGGTCGGCCAAAGGGCCAACCGTTCTCCGCGCAAATGACAGCTGGCTGGCTCCGCCCAGTTGTAATGACAGATCAGCGTCCCCAAATGACCTGGGGATGCTGATCTGTCATTGAACAACAACAACTGGGTGGGGCCGGCCATCCTGTCATGGCCGGCTTCGCCCAGTTGTTTTTTTTTTGCCCCTGGACCTGCTAGAAGACTCTGGCAGGTGCCGGCCAAAGGTAAATAGTTGGGCAGAGCCCAATTGTTTATATTTTTTGTCAGATTCTTCATGATGCGGTGGGAGTTCGTTGCATGCAGTCGAGTTGGCGGTTGTCTTTTTTTTAAAAACGTTTTTTTATTTTTTTATTTCGCCGAGTTGTCGTGGACAATGCTGGATGTCTTGGTTGACCTTAGGATTACATCAGTTGTTCCTTTTTTTTTTTTTTTAAATAAAAGACTTGTCGAAAACTTGTCTTTTGTTTTTTTTTTTCAATGAAAGGATTTTTTTCTAAAGTCTGGCGTCTTTTTTAACCTTTTAATTCAACCCTTTAGTGAATGGGTAAGGGTACAAGTACCCCTTACTCATTCACAAAGGGGGCCCATCTGGGTGCCCCTTTAACAAAGGGGTGCCCTGATGTGAATAAGCCCCCCTTCCTGCGCTCCCACTACTAACGCCAAAGGTCTTGTGGGGAAGAGGCCCTTGTCCCCATTGGCATGGGCATGTTGCCTGGTATAGCATGGAGGAGGGGGTGCTCGCTCGCACCCCCCCCCGTTTTCCTGCCCTTTGCTCGGATCAAGGGTCTGGTTGTGAATTTTAGGTGGGACCCCACGTCTATTTTCCCCCATTTTGGGGTTCCTCCTTTAAATTCCAACCAGACCTTCAGGGCCTAGTATGACTTTAGGGGGAACCTCACACACTTTTAAAACATTTTTTTTACTTGGTCCCTCCTAAAATTCCTACCAGACCTAAAGGGCCTGGTATGACTTTTGGGGGGAACCCAACGCTTTTTTCTTTTAAATGGGATCTCTCTTAACTTTCCTACATATTCTAAAGGGTGTGGTATGGTTTGGGAGGGGGGACCCCACACTGTTTTTTTTTTTATTTTCTTTGACTTTTTTTATTATTTTCTTAACTTTTTTTAATTTCTCTTTTATTTTACATTTATTTAAATAATTTAAACATTTTTTTTCATTTGTTTCTATTCTGCTTGTTAGCTCGGAGGTAGTGAGCAGAATAGCCTGCGAACGGCAGTGAGGAAGCTGCCGGAGCTTCGGCTCACCCGATCCAGATGTTGGATCGGCTGAGTCGAACTCCTTCTGCCCTTCGGCTCAGCCGAACATGCAGAGCATGTTCGGCTGACCGAAGGCAGCCGAAGGCAACAGATGAAATCAGCCGTACTGAGCTGAAGTGAATAGCCGAACGTCGTTTGGCTCTGTTCACTTTGGCTCGGTTATTCACTCAGCTGCCTTCAGCGGTTAAGTGAATAACCCTCTTTGTTTTGTGGAGCAATGTAATGATAAGAGGCTTGCCTTACTTTTAGATAAAACAATAGTTTTGCCCTTGCTTTCTTATTTATTCTACTTACCCTGTGCACGTCCTGTAAGCTCTGTGTAGAAACTTCCTGTGCATATGTGCATGCTTCTGAAGCAGCTGAACATCAGTTTTACTATGATGACTACAGTAAAATTTGCAAGCACACTGTGCATTAGTATGGCTGCTTGTAGTCCAGATCAGAAGTGGGTAGTGTGTGTTTTTGCCCTAGGAAAGAAAGTGTCTGTGGATACGCCTTGTTGGTATGATTTTATTAAAAGCAGGGCATATTAGAAAAAAACAACCTGAATGTTCTGAAATTACAAAAAGTTGTACAACAATCTGTTTTTAAGTTTAGACACCTTTTAACTAATATATTCTTATAATAACTTATAATAATAACAACATGAAACTATTAAATAAAATCCATATGCTGTATATAAATATTTAAAAACTACTTTGAATGCTCTCCCTGCTCTATTGATTTGAGCAAGGCAAGTATTTTCAGACTGTGTGGGATTAGACCCCGATAATACCACTTGGGAATGCTGCCAGCAAACTTTTCCACAGATTTCAAAATAATTGTATAATAGCGTATTGTGGAACCTGGCCTTGGGGCGGAAGGGAGAGTAAATCCGGCCCTGTAAGCAGGGGCACCACAGGAAAGGGTTGGGTGCACACATTTCCTCTGGCTGGGAAACTCACAGAAAACGTTTTAAATGTAACTGAATACAAGATCCCTCAGACAGGTCTTGAGACTGCTGCAGGATCATTTTAAAATGAACCTGCGGTCAAGCCTTGGACAATCGTTTATATATACCTAACAAGCAGAAAATAGGCTGTAAAACAAACCCTCACTTACCTCTGTAGCTGCAGACACCAAGGAACAAATCATCCTTAAGCTAAACCTATACACAGAATCTCTACTGGTGAGCTAATATTTGATACATAAGTTTGGGTTGCTTTCAAAAGGGAGTAATTATGCAGGTATGTTTTGACTGATTCTCTTTACAGGAAAAGAAAAAAGACACCTTAACCTATAACCCTCTACTTTCCCTTCTCTTGTTACAGGAGGCAGAATGTGCATATGTGCTGTTCTTAGTTGCCATCTTCTGGCTATCAGAAGCTTTACCTCTGTCTGTCACTGCTTTTATCCCAGCTTTAATGTTTCCATTGTTTGGGATTCTACCATCTAAAACTGTAAGTGCAGTCCTCTTCCCGTTCATTGTGATGTGTCTGAGTAACCCTCACTCTGCTTTTTGTTTACAGTAATTTGATTTTTTATGGAAATACATGAACAACGCATTAAAACATTTATGTGATTCAATAACAACTCCAATGTTTCATTTGTACATCAAGGAAAATTGAAAATGTTTAAAATAATATCTGTATTTAATTTAGTCCATAAATCTAAAATGTGTTTTTGTGTGAAACAAAATATTAACAGTTATAATCTAGGAAAAAAAAGTAGTGCAGCTGCTTTCCGTCATGGGAGGTTACTGCTTAACCACTTCAAGACCAGGTGTTTAGACCCCCTTCCTGGCCAGGCCATTTTTCAGTATTCAGCGCTGCGATACTTTGACTGACGTTTATTCCGTCATGCAACGCTGTACTGAAATTAATTTTAATGACGTTCGCGGCGATATCTATCATGTGCGGCGTAATGGGCGCAATCGTCTTTTTTGCACGTATGCGCCCCCGACGCATGTATGCATGCGTGTATGTATGGGTGGGGACTTACAATTTTTTTTTTTATTCTTTTTTATGTGTTACTTCAAATTTTGGGGGGGGACTTTAATTTTTTTTCCTTTTTTTTTTTCCACTAAACTTTATTGCTATCACATACGGGGGCTAATAAACCCCCCCTATGTGATAGCAAAATATGTGACAGGTCCTCTTTATGGAGACATCAGGGGTCTCCAAGACCCCTAATGTCACCTAGGACCCCCCAAAAGAAGCTGATGAAGCAGAGATCTGCTCCATCAGCTTCTTTCCAGCTTCTGAAGCTGGAGAGTGACACAAGAATGCGGAAGTGATGTATTATACAACACTTCCGCATTCTTTCAGAGGAGAGGGGACCGGAGGGAGCTCGTGTACCGAGCTCTCTCTGATACCCTGTGTCACAGGCGACATGCTGATCCCGGGCTTTACAGCCGGCGGATCGCATGTATATTAACGGGCAATGCTGCCCGTTTTTAAATTGCGGCCTTTTCCCGCTCGCGCGTGCCCGGTGGCGCGCGCAAGGGGGCGTGTCTGAGCGGACGTCTGAAGACGCCCGCTCAGATCTAGAGAGCTCTTGGCCGGCCGTTTTTTTACTACGGCCGGCCCGGAGGCAGTTAAAGGGATATTAAAGTAAAAATTTATTTTCAGCTATTTGAAATACTGATTAAACCACTTACACTGGATGCTGTTCCTTGATGTTTAAAAAGTGCATGGGCAAATATGAAAATAAATACTTTGCTGAGCAATTTATATTTGTTTAATCTGAATTCATTTTTGAAAAAACTTTGAAAGTTTAATACTACTTTTAGAGATCGATTTTGAAAAACAAGTATGTACAGGTATTATAAAAAATCAATTGTTTATTATTTATTTTCCTTATACATTTACCGGCCACTGTATTAGGTACACCTTGCTATTACCGTGTTGGATCCCCCTTTTGCCTTTAGAACTGCCTTAATTCTTCATGGCATAGATTCAACAAGGTGTTGGAAACATTCCTCAGAGATTTTGGTCCATATTGACATGATAGCATCACAAGCCCAAAGTCTGCCAAGAAAATATCCCCCACACCATTACACCACCACCACCAACCAGAATCGTTGATACAAGGCAGGATCGAACCATGCTTTCATGTTGTTTACGCCAAATTCTGACCCAACCATCCGAATGTCGCAGCTGAAATCGAGACTCATGAAACCAAGCAACGTTTTTCCAATCTTCTATTGTCCAATTTTGGTGAGCCTATGCGAATTGTAGCCTCCATTTCCTGTTTTTAGCTAATAGGAGTGGCACCCGGTGTGGTCTAGTACTGCTGTAGCCCATCTGATTCAAGGTTCGATGTTTTCTGCATTCAGACATGGTATTCTGCATACCTTGGATGTAACGAGTGGTTATTTGAGTTACTGTTGCCTTTCTATCATCTCGCAACCAGTCTGCCCATTCTTCTCTGACCTCTGACATCAACAAGGCATTTCCGTCAACACAACTGCCACTCACTGGATATTTTCTCTTATTCGGACCATTCTCTGTAAACCCGAGAGATGGTTGTGTGTGAAAATCCCAGTAGATCAGCAGTTTTTGAAATACTCAGACCAGTCCGTCTGGCACCAACAACCATGCCATATTCAAAGTCCCTTAAATCTCCTTTCTTCTGAATTCTGATGCTCGGTTTGAACTTCAGCAAGTCTAGATGCGTAAATGCATTGAATTGATGCCATGTGATTGGCTGATTAGCAATTTGTGTTACCAA
This sequence comes from Nanorana parkeri, assembly GCF_000935625.1. Classification (NCBI taxonomy): domain Eukaryota; kingdom Metazoa; phylum Chordata; class Amphibia; order Anura; family Dicroglossidae; genus Nanorana; species Nanorana parkeri. The sequence goes on from NW_017306569.1 coordinate 550,069, forward strand.
GCAATTGAACAGGTGTACCTAATAAAGTGGCCAGTGAGTGTATGTGTCAAACATTGGTACCATCTTTCATGGTCCTATGTCATCACTTGTTTTTTTTGGTTTTTTTTATGGATTATATGTTTAAACAGGACAAGTGAGCATTTTCAACATCTTACTAGACTAGAGTAGTATGCTGAGTGAAGTACAAAGATTGCTATTGCTGATCTTTCTTTCTGAAAATGTTAGTTGTCTGGCTGTCATGCTGATCCAATAGCTTCAATACATTCTGAATTGCTGACCCAGAATATGTATGCAGATCTAGCATTCTAACTTCTTACTGATTTCAATCTTATTGGAAACATTAGATCAGTTGGACATCCAGGAAAACAGAATTTTCAGTCAGCAAAGATATCCAACTGTTTTGATTACACACCAGTTTTCTTTAAACAATTATACCCTTCAGGGCTGACCTAAGAGAGTGGTCTTTGTATTACTCCCCCTTCAAATCACTATTGAAAACACATGATATAAATTGGGTCTTTTGAAAGCGCTTACTACATACTTAACTAAATAAAAGGTCCATATCTCACCCATAAGGAAGAATTCACTGCAGGTGGTATGAGTGAGACCTGGACCTTTATTTAGACCTTTTCAGAGATACTGCTGTGTACAAAGGTACTGATGCTAATGACGCCATATGTATTTAAATAGAGAGTAAGATTTGTTGTTATACATATTTTTTCATGTTTCTATATGAGTATACTTACCTTCAGATCTGTCTGTGACGGTTCTCATTCATCCAGGTCATGGTATATCTGTAAAACAATAAGTCAAGGCAACTAGACATGCTGTATTTTTCTTGAAGACGTTTCACTGGTCATCCAACCAGCTTTCTCAATTCAGAATGACTTGTACAAACAATTCTCTGGGAATAAATATGGTGAATGTTGCTCCAATCCACATAATCATGATTATGTGGATGATTATTTGGATTGATTATGTGGATTGGAGCAACATCCACCATGTTTATTCCCAGAGAAAGTCATTCTGAATTGAGAAAGCTGGTTGGATGACCAGTGAAACGTCTTCAAGAAAAATACAGCAAGTCTAGTTACCTTGACTTATTTTTTACAGATTTACCTTCAGATCCTTACGGAATAGTGGGTCGTCTCATTGGGCTCTGATGTGTGTATCTCCCTGTGGTCCCACCAAGCCCTGGTGGTGAGGAGTGGTTCTTTCCTCTGCATTGGATGATCCTTGATCACCAAGTACACCTAAGTACAAATACATGAATATGAATAGTAAGGAAAAGTGACAGTCAAATTGTGTAAAGACAAATATATTAATTGATATGCTTAACTTTTTCTGAAATGTTTGTTTCTGCAATATAGTATGCCTCTGGTCCCTTGACGAAGCATTCTGTGAAACACGTTGGGAATACCGCATGCCAATGGAAACAACTGATTGCGCAGTCTGCGACTGTGGAGGATACAGATAATTTGTAGTTGACCTGGCTATGGGAGGCACAATTTAAGGGGGACACACTGGGAAAAGGAAAATCTTTTAATGTGTAATATTATATGTTGTTTTAACTATGTACACTTAAATGATGATTTTACAATTTGGTGGTTAAAGTGACATTAAACCCTCAGATTTTTTAGCATAAACCAATACTGTAATGTGTGCCTTACTGTAATCCATGGTAGTTTCCCTTCTCTTTGCTGCTCTTCCTTTTAAATCTGTATCTCTTCTCATGCTTGGGGAGAACTTCCCTTTGCAGCTGACTGCCTCTTCCTGTAGTGCTGGCTCAGGTTGTAAACCTTCATACAGACACCATGGGGTTGATTTACTAACCTTATAAACACACCACGAACATGTATACACCTCTGTAGTGTGTTCCCTCCCAGCATGATCTATGGGTGGAATCTAAACAACTTTGTAGTGTGTACACACCCAGCAGGTGTGTTGTGCAAAGCCAAGCATGAATTACAAGGTGATGTTGTATAAATTAGCTCTATGTTGTGTTGCTTATGTTGATGAATGCAGGAATGTAAATGCATGAGCTAACCATTTTTGTCTAAACTGTGAAGCAGCATTATATATGCATCATGTGCATGATTTTTCCATACATGGCATTAGTGGAAATATGCTTTCAGAGACTTTTTGGTTGATAAATACGTTTTGCTGTGTAAAAATCACACACACCTAGTGCGTGCGTGTGTTTAGATTAGTAAATCACCCCCCATGTATCCATTCCAGAGACAAGGCAGTCTGCTGCAAAACAGAAGTTCTGCCCAGCATGAGAAGAGATACAGATTTAAAAGGAAGAGCAGCAAAGGGAAGGGAAACTACCATGGATTACAGTAAGGCACACATTACAGTATTGTTTTATGTTAAAATCTGAGGGTTTAATGTCACTTTAAGTAAGTAGTAAGCAGCTTCAAAAGCCCCAATTAATATAATGTGTTTTTCACTTTCTTAAGCAAGTGTGGGAAGTTCAGAGAAAAAGTACAATACTTGGCTGATCTGATTAGTAAACAGCACATTTAATCTATCTATATATAGATATATAGATATATATCTATATATCTATATATAGATATATAGATATATAT
>NW_017306569.1:552751-559379 GCF_000935625.1 Nanorana parkeri
TGTGTGGATATATATATATATATATAGATATATTTATTTATATATACATGACTCTATTCCCAGTTCTGTCTATGTGATACAACATAATGTTGAGCTTGCTCAAGAAAGCAGTACCTTTCTTGGCAATATCTTAAGGTAAAGAAACAGAAATCATCTATAAACTGATTGGATTACAGGATGGAATCTGCACTACACATATTCCAGTTGCCTGTTATCTTTTGTAATTTCTCTCAAATTATTTGATGTGTGATAGGTTTTTTTTTTTATCTAAAATTTTCAGAAAAGTTATCTTTAAAGAAAAGTATTATGTATGAATCTATCACTCTAATATATCTATATTTTTCCAGATTGCATCTTCCTATTTCAAAGACTTCCATTTGTTGTTAACGGGGGTCATTTGTTTGGCAACCTCAATAGAGAAATGGAACTTACACAAAAGAATAGCCTTACGAATGGTGATGCTGGTGGGCGTCAATCCTGCCTGGTAAATGTTCACATCACAATCTGACATATTTATAACATCTGAACAATGTAAATGATCAAGTTAGTGTATCACAAAATCATAAGTAAACAAACGGGGTCTGACTCTGTGAAAGAATAAAACTGAGCTTTATTAATACAAACAGATATGTATATCCCAAGGGTCTCATGTGTGGAAATCATCCCAAGACAAAATTTATTTAACATTGAGGAGCATTTTAAACAAAAGAGTACAAAAAAGCATTAATTTGCACGAACCCATATCAGCCAAGCAGAAATCAGCTTTTATTAGCCTGGATGCACTTAACTGATTAAATATTAGTTTATTTAAAATCAGAATTTTATGTGGAACTTTATTCCGTATGTGTAAGAATGAACAAACCTCAGTCTCATAAAACAAACTGGATACTATTCCATCCCCTTCCCTCTTCCCCTTGTTTAAGGCCTGTAAGCCTGTATGTGATTGTTTGGTGAGATAACCGTTCTGTGTGCAGTGTTTGTGGTGAAGGCTGGAGAGGTAGCCCACTTCACCCTTTTCTGGTCTTTGCCTCCCAGGCTCCATTGGACATTGGGTCAGATAGGTCACAAGGGGAGCACATTATTTTTCAGTGCCATGGACATGGCAAGAGATAGAGCCAAGTGGAGAAAACACAAGGAACAAGGTTTTTAATTGTTCCAACCTCAATAGTCTATGCAGTCATTGCTGGTACAACACTAGGTGGTTGTCTTTTGAATGCACCGCAAGTCTACGTAGGGTGATACATTAGGTAAGTGAGGTTGAAGACCCCCTAGTCCCATACAGATACATCAGTATGATTCAGTTTGTGGAGATTCAGGTCTGCCATCATAGTTCTGGGAAAAATTTAGCAACATTTAAGGATATTTATTTAATCAGAAATAATCATATATGCATTGTGCTGTTCTAACTCTGTAGCTTGCTAATACCATAATGTGTGCACACTTTACAGGCTTATGCTGGGATTTATGTTCAGCACTGGCTTCTTGTCCATGTGGCTGAGCAACACATCCACTGCTGCCATGGTGATGCCAATAGTAGAAGCAGTAGCACAGCAAATAATTAATGCTGAGGCAGAAGTTGATGCCATGCAAATTAATTCATCAGACGGCATTCACAATGAAGTGTTTGAACTTGAAGGTACATATGATTACCCATTTAACTAAAACCAATCTGCATTGCCATCATACTGTATGTTAATCAAACCATTCTATCCCTATTTCTTTATCTTTGCTGAAGGAATTTTCCCATCTTCTCCATGTTACACATTTGAATGTGGAGACAATGGTGCTCATGTATGAAAAGTGCAATAACCACATCATTTTTATTGCTCATAGCAAGCTTTCATTTTCAAACCTGGACTGCATAAATGAAAGCAAGAAAATAAATGACTCCTTTGAAAAACAAGTGATTTTTTCCTATAGCTTATATTTGTTATATATATATCAGCCCCAAATGAGGCATAACTGGCACATTTTAGATTCCATTGTTACTATACTTTAAGACACACAAGCATCTGATCTTCCCACATATACAGTCCAGCCAGTAGATAATATTTTGGTACACTTTAAATGCTTTACAACAAAAACTATTTGTGATGTTTCTATCGTAAAAAACCACACTAGAAAAACATAAAAAAATGAAAAGCAACGCTTAAATCTGAACATTTGCAGACTTTCACTCTGTGCATGTTACTGATCACTGAACTGAATGGCTTACATTTCTGTCTTGTGATGAACAATAGAACTGAAGCTCATATGGAGGCTTTATAATGGGTGAGGGCATATTATGATATTAAAACTGTCAGGTGGCAGGCAGAAGATCAAAAGCCGTGAGGGCAAGTCAACCGAATAAGTATTCAGAGCTCGGAATAAAAACAACATGTCTTTCATTAAAACATATAGGAAGGGGTAAGACTTGGCATCTAGACATACTGTAGGCTAAGAAAGAGCTCCATAATCTCAGTGCCCTCTTCTGTTTTATGGCACAGTGCATCCCCTCCTGCACCCTGATGTGGAAGTGCCAAGATCCAAACTGGAAAGAATAGCTGGAACTAGAGCAAAGGACACATGAGATGTATGGGAACACAGAGAATATACATGAAACAATGGATTGAGATAAACAGGGTATAAAGGTGCAAGGTGCATGATACACAGACTTGCGGCAAATGCGGCAATGTGCCAAATGCGGCAATGTGCTCGCACACGCACACATCCAGCAGAGACACAGAACCAGGCAAAGCTCTATGAGCAACACCCAAACACACGCGCATGCACAAACCGCTGAGCATGAACTCTGGTTCTGCTTTCTTGACACATGCTCATGACAAACACATAACTATACACATAACCAAAAAGGTTAAAAAAGAGAGAGAAAACAAATGAAGTGGTCCACACTTGATGGACCATTTTGTCTTTTTCTGCAATCACTCGTCTATGTTTCTGAGACAAGTGCTGAAACAGACTAGTGGTTAATACAAGCATAAAGCTAGTCATAGATATAAAACGACGAGTGTCTGATCTGGCCATTTTCAAACAGATCAGATAACTATCTCATACCTATGGCAGCAATAAAAACACTGAATAATATAGACTAGAAAACTGTGTCAATGCTTTGTCTACTGGACCTTGCATGTAATTTACAAAACTAACCAGAAAGGGGCACATTCTATGGTCATATCAAGGCTGCATGTTCTTCAACTGAGGTCTTTGTCCATCTTTAGAAGGGTCTTGGTTCTGGTTTTAATGCAGCAGAACCTTTTACAACACCCCTCCATGTGGTTCTATAGGAGAACATAGCTTTAAAGCTATACTCTGGTCACACAGTGGCAGCACTATGTACTATAATTACAGTGAAGACTTCTGTAATTATACATTACAATTATTATACAATAATTGTGCCTGGAACTGTTTATAACTTTAGGGTACCAATTTGCTTAGTTTGTACTTCTAAAGAGTTGGGCAAATTATGCTTCTCTTTTTAATTACCATACATTAGAGACCTATGCATACTTCTAACTCAGAATTGCTACTTATTAGCACAATTGGCAACTAATAATCGGTACAATATACAGAATATTTTATAGACAAAATATGACATCTTGCTTAATAAATGTTTGCTGTTATTCCTCACATACTGTATAAGCTATCATATTGAAATGTATATGTAATTCTTTGGTGTAACAGGACATCATAGAATCATTCACAATGTTATGCTTTGTGCTAATGACTTACAGAAGGCACCAGTGAGATGGCTACAAAATGTGATCCAGAGAAACATGTTAATGGGTAAGGGCAGCATTTCACAAATCACAGTAAACTTTCTTAACCGCCAGCTCAAACAATTGTTATTCATTGATGTGTTTGTCCTGCAGGTATACTAATGGAACAGTGACAACATGGAATGATGAAAAAGACACAGTATGTTTATATTTTATGCTATTTTATGTTAGAACACCCTGAAAGCTGTCAGACAGCAAGCTTGCCTGTTCTATAGTCAGGAAATAGTCACCCAATCTGTCTATACTACTGAGAGATTTTACGGTTTGCTGACAGTTACCTCATTAGCATCACACTGGTTTCTGTGCTTTAAAAATTGCAAATTAAGTTACTGCCTATAAAGTGGTAAAATCTCACAGTAGAAAAAAGTATTTATCATTCATGTAGTCCTTTGCTTTGGCCATGTCATCTCACATCTATGGGTAACTGTATTAAATGTTCACCAAGCCACACTCTTGTATCTACTTCAAAAACAGCCCTAGTTTGGGGAAAATATTTTATCTTTTTTCAAGCTCCAGTTATAGTAAATTGTCTACAAAATAATAAGTAACTATAGGCACACAGGAGTTTCCGAAACAAACTGGACTTTTTAGTTTTTATATGTCCATGAATTATGTATACAGTATATTGGCTTCATTTATACATCTTAGGAATCAACTGTACCTGCCTGACACAGCAAGTGTATGCTATATGCCTATGTTAGTAAAGATGTAAGAGCTTCCCCATACAGGAGATTTTTTTTATTAAATGGTTAGTTGGTAATAAGATTAGCTCCTTGTTGATATCTGCCTTATTTGCAATATGTTAAAATCAAATGACAGATTGGGAGATTGTTAATAACACATTACAAAGTAATTATAAATCCCTTGTTTAGATTAGTTTTAATCATTTTTTAAACAAAGGCATAATTATTGAAAGAGAATTTGGGTTGCCTCTTTTTCAGGTTTACTAAGGAATGCCAACAGGTGGCTTTACATGTAACAATGCCTGGAATTCTTACTATTTCTAGCTATAGCAATATACACATATCCACAAGAGACTGTGTTATTCTGTTTTACTATTCTTGCGTGTTATACTGTATACCACTATAAAAGTTGCATTGCAAGTAATTGCACGGGAAACAATGGTGTAGAAAGGTTTACTTTGCGTTGTGCGTAAGTATGCAACATTAAATAAGATGTCTTGGGAGTACAGGTGTGAAAATGAAAAAGTAAGGGCCCATTCACACCACATCATCTCCAGACCAGACCAGATTGTTTCCGGACCCAAAATGCATCCTAATGTATCCCTATGCTATCTCTGGCCTCTGTTCACACCAGCACAGTCCGTTCGTGGAACGCATTGAAACGCATTAAAAATGCATACAAATGCACTGTAACACACTGCCACGCACCTGAAAGACCATTTTAAGCTAAAAAAAAAATCAAAGACAAAAAAAACCTATAGAACGCAGCAAAATAGCAGTAAAAACGCTGCAAAACACAATGCACTGCATTCCAGATCTGGTCCGGAGAATGGTGTGAACCTGCCCTTAATCTAGACTGTTGTCCCTTGAAAGGTTAGGTTAATGCAGGGTTAGTGGGGGTGCTTGCCTAGGGTGCTGCAGGGAGGGAAAGCACAGCTAGGGATGTGGACCTTTATCAGATTACAAAAGCAGAGCTGGTGTAATGCAGGGCTAGTCAGTCAGTTTGAGAGCCAGGTCCTGCTTGTCTATGAAACTGGCACATAGTCTATTGTTTTTTGTATGTATTTACTAAAGTGTGATGCCCAATAAAATAGGGTGAAATCCAGTGAGCTAAAGTGATCTTGAGCCACATTGACTGCAGTTTAACATAAGCTGAAATGCTGTAGCCCCATGTACACTTTAAACATCCATTCATTCATGTCTGAAATTTATAGAGCTTATTTTATGTATTTAGCTGTTATAAGTGAGTGCAGATGGAGTTAGGCTTTCTTCACAATTAAAAGAGAACTATGGTGTAACCTTTTTATGCCATAGTTCTCTTTAGAGTCACGGGAGGACATATACTAACCTCCTCCAGTGACCCAAAGCTCAGTATATAGCGGGCTATTGTCCGCTATATACTGAGAGCGCCAGAGCCAGGACAGATCCGGACAATACTGTTGAGATCCACCCAGCTGGCTGATTGGCAGCGGGCTCTGCCTATCTAGAGGCAGAGCCAGCTGTGCCTGCCCCCCGTCCGTTCCTCCAGATCAGCGCTGGAGGATCGTAGAGGGGAGGGGGAAGCCCTGCAGGGAGCAGTGACTGACAGTCACTGACAGTCGGGAAGTGATCGAGCGACGGTATGTGTTCGCTCACTTCCCGATCTATAGAATCGACATGTGACATCCTCTAACTTTGAGGATGAGTGTAAATCACTCACCTCATAATTCTCTTTTAAGCAAATCTAGTCCAGTATCACTTCTGTTTACTGCACCTCCCTTCAATGTCCTTCACACTTTAATAAGCCTGACCCTGATCTCTTCCTGTTAGGTAGTCTTCTGTTTACCTACTGGGAAACTACAACAAAATTCCTGATTTTATGTTCAACACTTGCAGCAATAATAAATTATTCTTGGGGTAGATTAATACTGCAGCCGGGACAGAAATTACTATTAGTTATTACCGTATTTGACGGCGTATAAGACGACCCCCCACTTTTTGTGTAAAAAATATAGGTTTTGGGCTATACTCGTCATATAAGACGAGTATAGCCCAAAATAATGTTTAAATGCACCCACTAACATCCATGGCGGTATTCCCGAGTGTGGCTCGGGGTTAATTTTCAGTAACATAAGCAGTAACCCCGAGCCACAATCGGGAATACAGTCTCTTACCTTGTCTACGATCCCC
>NW_017306569.1:559485-572389 GCF_000935625.1 Nanorana parkeri
TCACGGCAGGCTTTCTATTCATTAATACAGGCTTTGTATTAATGAATAGAAAGCCTGCCGTGATTGGCTGAGCGCTGAGCCAATCACGGCAGGCTTTCTATTCATTAATACAAGCCTGCCGTGATTGCGCCGCGACCCACTGCAGAAGGGCTCGCGACCCACTTTTGGGTCGCGACCCATGAGTTGAGAACCACTGATATAGGGCATGTATGCTATTAAGACAAGTGTTTGTAACCCTGACTGAGTTTTTTTTCCCTTTTCTTGTGCTTTCTTAGAAAGGGGGCACCAATAGTTACAGTGAGTTGGTAGGACCTGGGTCTATGTTCAAATGCATGTACAAAGTAGACATGTGCAATTTGTTTCCTTCCGAATCAAAATACGGATGAATTTTCAGAAATTCGGACATTCGGATACATCCGAATTTCCGAATCCCAATGCATCCAAATGTGTCCGAGTCCTAATTTTCATTTCTGAATTTCGGATCCCGTCCGAATTTTGTTCAAAAACTAAACTAAATCGGACATGTGACTTTCCCGGCCAATCAGATGTGTTTTTCAGTTTAATGCATCCGAATGGGTCTGAACATGAATTTTGGTACGGCAACATGGGAACCATATACAGGATATACATATTATACTAAAGCTGAGGCTCCTAGACACAAATGACATTCAGTATCCGGACTCTGGTAGTAATCTACCACTGAGTGTGTACCACACTACTTCAGCAGTGGATTTTTTCCATTAAGATGAACAGTACTCCCCATGATAATTGATCCTTTGCATGCCCTTTCCTTGTCTCTAGGGATTTTGTGAATTCCTAGTTTCAGGCGGACCAGTTTCCACTGCTCCCTTGCTCTTGTAAGACCAGACTCTTTAGTGTACTCTGGTAGTTTTTACTTTCTATCAATGGCACAGACTATTGTGTTTTCCCTAGTGCCCGTTTCCTCGTGTCCCTATCATGTAATGCCTTGAACACCTTCACTGAAATGAGTCATTGAATTGTCTTTCGCATTTCTTGCAAAAGAGGCTTCTACCATCTACTCTCATTGAGTATATAGGATTATTTCCCATTCCCCTTCGCGTGGGATCTCTGGTATAATCTGGGCATTCCAACCATAATCTGCGGGTGGGTGCTGCAGTGACCATTGATGGCACCGCCAATCAAACAGTAATGGACAAAGTAGTCACAAGCACTCCAATATTTGTTAATCTTCCTAGCATTCCAGAGTGAAATTCTGTACAGAGGACAACTAGTCTTTCAGAATTGGTCATATTTTGTGCAAGCAGCAATTTAAATATTTTTTTGCTGTGTGAATTAGAAACATGTAACAAATATATAGTAGATGTTATCCCAGTTTGGCTGCTAAAGCAGAAATGCACATTACATTCAGATTCACTGCATTTTGAACAAGATTGGCTGAACCCTTGGTGAATCAAACCTGGGAAATGTGCCCATCACTAGAGGTCAATGTAAATGCATGTTACATTGATGGTCTGTTTAAATATATCTTTTACATTGGAGGTCAATGAAATTTCCCCCATTACATTGGAGGTCAAAAATGATGAGCTTTGAGTTCAGATTAATCATGAGTTCGACTCAACATTTATTTATTTAGCAACCAATTTATAGCAACCAATTACCAATAATGAACTTCCTGGCCTCTAAATTGTAATCACATGCTTTAGAAGGGCCAATCATAGGGGGTTTATTTATGTTCCTGCACCCGCCCTATAAAAATAAGGTTTCCCGGCAGCCTTATGTAGTGTGTTGGAGGAGACCAATGTGTTTGCAGGGAAAATACTTCTTTATTGACATAAAAAGGTCATGCCACAATGTGTAGTGAAGTTTCTAAACCATATAGGTCTCTTCATCAGGCAAACAAAATTATGATCACTTTGTTTGGCTGATGAAAGGACCGAAAGCTGAAACTATCTCAGGTCCGCTTCTCTGCTCAGTGGCTGGGTGTAATAGCCAGCCTGCTATTGGCTACTGCAATTTGAAACCACCCACTACCCGCTGTTTCTATTAACCTGCTGTCTACAGAATATAGCCAGCAGATAAATGGGGCCGCGGAGGGAGTGGGGGCTCTGCAGGGCGTTGATAGTAACTTACTATTAACTCTCAAGCAACCAGAAACTACAGTTACTAGCATCTACCGATCCCCGTGGGCAGAGGCAGCTCTAGACTTTGTTAGGTGAAACTTAAACATGAGGCCCAATCTGACATATGCGCATATACATACACTCATATGTACACACATACATACAAAAATGCAAAGTAATTTACTCATGCATGCACACACTCATATACCCCGTTATTTGTAGTACAAGTTTAAGAAGTCAGAACAACTCTGGAGCATAAAAATAGCAGTAGATTTTCTTAAACATTAGAATGTATGTTAAAGCATTTTAGATAATGATTACACTTAAATAAATGGGGACAAGTCAAATTTAATTTTCTATAGATTGAAGACACATCTCTCGACCTTTGTAGGTTTAGGAGATATGCCTGTTTTCTCCCCCATCTCTCTCATACCCTCTGTTCTTTCCACTATCTTCATATGCCCCTGGACTCTCCCATCACCACCACCTTAGCCCCAATCACATCTCCTTAGCCCCCCTGATCACATCTCCACAGCCCCCCAATCACATCTCCGCAGCCCCCTCAATCACATCTCCAAAGCACCCCCAATCACATGTCCGCAGCCCCCCTTTTACAATCACATCTCTTCAGCCCCCCAATCACAGCTCCTCAGTATTGCCCGCAGCAAGCTCACAAGTCAGGTACGCTGTCAAGGACCGCGTACCTGACTTGCGGGAGCAGCTACATGGTCTGCATCTCTTTCGGATGCAGAACGTGTAGCTGAGTCTGCGCCGACACATGGATCCTTTTGGCCAGCGCTCTTTCAGTGGACGCTTGCCGAAAGGATTGTGCAGGATCGATTGGGAAGGTCTGCAGCAGACCCTACCAATGGACCACCGATCACCGGGACCGACATGCCACCTCACAGCCTCCTCGATGCAACAAGGTAAGCAGGAGAGGGGGCTCTGAATTGTATTTTCGGTGGGGGGGAGGGGTCAGGATAGGGTTACACAGACTGGGGTTGTTTATAAAAGTTTCTGATGCAGGAATCCCTAATCGCACCTAAACCTACAGATATGAAAGGGGCCTTATTGTGAGTGTATATTAGTGTCTGTAGTACCAAACCGGATATAGTTATATTTTATTTTAAAGTATGACATTTGGCAAGTGGCCCCCAAGAGAGAAAATAATTTGTCGAGTGGCCCCTGAGACGGAAGAGGCGGGGGCGAAGACGGAGCTCCAGTCGGGTGGCGAAGATGACACGGAGGCCGCGCCAAGGATGAGGAGGCCGTGTTCCAAAGAGGTCACGCCGTGCAAGGTAAGAGTACTGTGCTGGCAGAGCATAGATTCTGCACAGCCCACCAAAGAGTTTCAGGTGGGCTGTGCAATACCCTTTGGCGGGCTCTGCAGGATCTGTAGGGGCCTCTGCAGTCTGCAAAGCACACCACAGATCCTGCACAACCCCCCTGAGATGCTGCAGACTGCAGGGTCTCAGGGGGTCTCTGCAGGATCTGTGCCCTTGTCGGGTCTCAGGGGGCTTTGCAGGATCTTGGGGGGCTTTGCCGGGTCTCAGGGGGGATTTGCAGGATTCATAGGGGGCGCTGCAGCCTGCAAAGCACACCTCAGATCCTGCAGAGCCCCCCTGAGAAATCTCCTCAGCCCCCCAATCACATCTCTGCAGCACCCCAATCACATCTCCACATCCCCCCCAATCACATCTTCTAAGCACAGGGCCGGATTTACTCTCTCTGCTGCTCCAAGGCCAGGTTCCTCAATGTGCCCCCGTACCCGCCAACCCCTCCAAGGAGAATGGCAGACCTGCAGGCTGCATACAAGTGATCTCGGCGACGTGTGTACAGCTTTGAGCCCTGGGGCGCCGCTCCGGCTGCACCGCCGGTAGTTCCACCCCTGGGACTGTCCATGGCTGTGTCTGCGCCGGGAAGGAGGAGTTAGAGAACCGGACAGGCACTGCAATGGACAGCTCCTTGCAGGTCGCCAGCTTGCTGCCGAGGTCCCCACGATCGCAGGAACTCAGCATTCGCTGTGATTTAAACATTTAAAGGGCCGTTATCAGCCTTAAGAATCGGGGCATTATCACACATACAAATACTCGTGAAAATGCCTGGTATCGGCACCGATATGTGTGTGTGTTACTAGTTATACTACTGAATTTGAACATTCAACCTTATTGTATAGTCCTAGCTTATCTAACTTTAAAGTGTGATGAATCATTCTGTCTCAGCTCTTTACAGAGACATCATATCAGGTAGAAGTTCAGTTTTGCTTTAGTAATATTGCGTGCATACGTGCAGTATGTGCGTGTGTGTGTGTGTGTTACTAGTTATACTACTGAACTTGAGCATTTGACTTTATTGTAGTTCTAGCTTAACTACCTTTACTGTAAAGTGTGATGAATCATTCTGTCTCAGCTCTCTACAAAGACATAACCTCAGGTAGTTCAGTTTTAAAAATGAAGAAAGCAAAAAAAAAGGGCCAGAGGTGACCACTCTACTAAGGGGTTAACATGTTTGGAAACTGCGGGTCGCTGCCCCACTTCAGCCAGGGAGACTGTGGTATCTGGGAAGAGAACAAAAGACAAGGGGCGCCTTGATAACCTGGGTATGATGGAAATCTGATGAAGGGGGCGTGACCCCGGAAACGCGTCATGTAGGCATCTGAGCTGTCTTGTCAGTGCAGCTCTCATTATACCCTTGTTATCAATCCTTGGACTTTGAAAACTTCTTTGTGATCTACTCTTGTGAGTACAATTTTATCTTTGCTGCTTCTCAATAAAATTGATCCACACTAGGGTAGGTGCCCCTTGTCAGAAGTTCAGTTTTGCTTTATTAATATTACATGAAGTATGTATTAGCCATGTCATCATGAGTCTTCATAGTTATACACAACGGTGATGGAGAGAAGAAAAAAAAAGAAACAGAGGTAAATAAACATTATTCTTTAGTTTGTGTGACCTTGTAATGGTGCATAAAAAGTACTAGCGGGTCATACTAAAAGGGAGCAATAATTATAGAGAATGATCAATATGCAGTCATTTCGTATGCTCTGACTGTATGAGTATGGCAACTATTCCAAAGATGGAATGTCCACTCAGACTACCTTTCTTTGATTTTTATGTCATTTTCTCATTGCCTGATTAAGTGATAAAGGTCTTAAAATTGGACTGCAGCCCAGGGGAGTGCCCAGTGAGTTGTGGTCCAGCTGGCTTTGTACAGGAGGTGGAGGAGAAGCAGCGGGTGGCTCATTTTAAGGAAGTCAGTGTGATCAGTAAAAATTCTTGTTAACAATGTGTTATTGAGAAGATGGGTTCAGTGGCATGTAATTTACTTTAATATAACCTGTTAATTGATAAGATGGGCTTACTTGCATGTCATTAAGTTTAATAATGATTGCGCCTTGGTTGGAATATTCTGTATATACATTATTAATGTTTATGCTCTCAAACAGGTTCCACTGCTAGCATAACATTCCTTTTACCTTATGAATGCAGTATTGAACCCACATATCAGTTTAGGGTAACTGTGCTTTCTTGTTAGAAAATGTTACAACTTGGTAATGGCTGAAATGTTATTGGATGAAATATTATTATCTGTAAAGCTTTTTTTTTATTTATTCAATTCGGGATTCCATATCATCCACCAACATTTAAAATTTGTATTTTTAGGATCTGTATAGTCTACCAGCACCAGGTGCAATTTGTGAATGTTGATGTATGCATAAACATACTGTAACATCCTTTTTTACAGGATGTCAAATAGCAGATGTATGCAGAAATGTGTGAGCAAGAGTGACTGTGGTGGGTCTTCCATAGAACGCAGTGGTGAATTATTTAAAACAATAATAATGTATTATACCTTATACTGTATTTCCCATTGAAGAATGAGAAATCACATTGCATGGTGAGTGGGGGCAAAGCATTGATCTAGTGAGTGAATGTGTAACAGTGGCCAGCTAACTGTATGTTTAGGGAAAAAGATCCACGGTGCTGCTGGTGAACTTTTTTTGCTTTACAAATATCCTCTAAATTAAGTTATAAGTAATTTACTAAGTAGTTGGCACTACAGAAATTATTTTATGTTTATGAACAATCACCTTCAATGTCAAACGTTGTTACTGTTTGACCCACAAGTCATCAACCTCAACTAAACTCCCTTGAAGCCAAGGAAGTTCATAAGACAATTACACTAATGTTCTTGACACAGGACAAAACAATACGGAAACTAGAAACAAGCTCATATAATACAGCAGAACTGCCCTCATTTACAACTGTTACATGTTGTGTACATTACTCTTATCTACTGATAGCCTAGATTCAACAACTATTTGAATCTCATCTTACATGTGATCTGGAGCAAGGTACTCTGGAAATAAGTTCATTGTCTTACCTTGTCTGTGCTAAATAAGATAATTATTTATAGGTGGTGGCTTTTTTGTTTTTATTTTTTTTTAACAGCATGTCATCTCATAAAAAGTAAAAAATAAATCTAACAAATGTGAATATAATCAGCTTATCATAATAGGTCCCATTTTTGTGTGATAATATTTTAAGCTTTATTTTCTTTATACAGTTTGTAGTTATGTATGTATATGGAAAGCAAGCAATCTGTATAACTTCAAGTCCCAGTGCTGCCTGCTGTCCAGCATCTGCAGGACTGCTAATCCTAATTGCACTATCCAGTCTCTTGGGTACTACACTCAGAATTGTTATCAACATTCTGTGGGACTTCAAATCCCAGCATTATTATTCAGTGTCCATAAGACTACAAGTTTGAGCTGTACTACCCAGTGCCTATGTGACTGCATTGTTGTACAGTCTCTGAAGGATGCCAATTCCCAGCATCGTTATTCATTGTCTAAGGAACTACGAGCCCCAGCATTGTTATCCTCTGATATGCATGCTCCCTAAACTGACAGCTGCTAACACCCCATGAACTGGACAGGAGCACAGAACCACTACATTTCTTCTCATAGAGATCACACCCCAGATAGCAAGAAATTGTGCTGCAAGTTTGAAAATGACTTGCTAAACTATTGCAGACTTGCCAAGCTTCACAATTTTGTTGCACAATTACAGCAAGTCTGCATTGCAAGTCTCCAGACCAGCTAGCTTGCAGAGCTCTTGCTAAGACCTGCAGGACTCTTGCTGTAGACTTGCCAAGCAAATTTGCTACAAATTCAAAAAGTGTCAACTAGAACTTGTGCTGCAAGTATTCTGCAAGTCTACAACTTGCCAGGAATATGTGCAGCAAGTTAACAAAATTACAATTTAACCCCGACACAAGTTTGTGGCAAGTTATCCTTGCTATCTGGGACAGCATTAAATAGATTTTCTTGTGTTAGAATCCAGCATACTAATAAAGAGTCATGCACTTGCATGTTATTCGTACTATGGAAGCCCATACATTGACAAATACATTCTTACGGTCATTCTTGCATAAAACAAATATCTGGCTTATCGACAATGGCAGGTAAAAATCAATGCCTGTTTTTGTTATAAGGGGCAGAAGACAGAATTTGCAGGTTAACATATAGTACATGAAAACGGCAGAGAGAAAATGGAAGATCCTTGAAGAAATATTATTTCCTGTAAATCATTCAAAGGGTTGAAAGGTGTACTTGTTGAGGAATGTGTCCATCTATGATGTACATTAGACTCTATGGCCAGAGGTTCTGTTTGCAATGATAATTTTATATTCCAGTTGTAATTAACAGCCAAGGGAGTTTCTGACCCAGGTATCAGAGGTAAAGTTGAACTCCAGGATAAGCAAATATTGTCTAAATACAAGAGGCATGTGTATTCTTACTTGAATCTTGCTGCCCACTATGTTTTTTTTTTAGACCTGTGTAGTAATCCAGAGTAAAGTATTTCTGTGAGCATCCTGTAATGAAGACCAGCTACTACTGCTCTCTCTCCTTGTACTGTGGGCAGACTGTAGTGGCTGGATCTGCGGTGCCCCCACACCACACCACTGCTTTCTGTACAGGCAATGATGATGTCACTGACACAATTCATATATAGGTTTGTAAGGCCCCTTTTGAACGGGCATTTCAATCAGGTCTACCTGTCAGCTTTTCAGGTGTACCTGATCAAAAGCCCGATGTTAGTCTATGGCAGCTGGATCTAAACGCATGTCCATTTACATCTGGTTAACTCTGGCTCCGGCCAGGTTCAAAACAACAAACGGATCAGATTTCCATTTCGACTGACCTGACTGTGCCGGATCGGAGGTAATCTGTTGTACACAGACACAAATGGACACATGTTAAAGTGTAACTATACTTCCCTCTTTCCAGTGATGCTCAGATGGTGCCAACATCTTTGCCCAGTCTTCTTCCTGGTTAGGGGTTTTCAGCCATCTTTAATGGGCGTGCTGGGCTGACATAACTCCCGCACAAGCGTGTTTGTCCATTCATCCCGGTATATGCCGACATTGTACATTGAGCTACATATGAATAGCTTATTGTGCATTATTCCACTTACAGCAGATAGATTTTTTTCTTTCAGATATACGTTTGCCACAGAAACAAAATAATTTCTAGCAACAGCCCTTTGACTGCTGTCATTACCAACTTTGCAGGAAGTGTCATAAGTGACAAGTATGACTTGATTTTATGTGATACACAAACATTTTAAATAGATTTTGTTATCTACATGGTATGAATAAAAGGTGGCAATCACCAAAATATAACAAAGAAGTGGACTTTGCAAGTTGTTTATCATAAACAATTAAAATGTCATTAGGTATGAGGTTTATTCTGTGTTTTCCACAGTGTTCACATAATTATCCAGTGTAAGCAAAGATAATACGTTGGTTTAGTAAATATGTAGGTGACATTCAATGGGCTTTGGACATCGATGGCATCAATTTTACATTAGTTTGAGATGCTTCTGAAATCATTCAGGATTCATTGACAGGGGTGATTGTCCTAATGTTGACCATTTTCTGACCTTCTTCAAGCAGGTTTTGTATTTTCATAGACTCACAGGGGGGAATTTATCAAGGCAATTGCGACAGTTTTAGCTTCTTAGATCATTTTTTTTTTTAATGTGCAAATCTGTCTTTTAACATGTGCCCCTGTTTTGACCAGAGCTTGCACTACTTTTCCAACTGCATGTGTTTTGCACCTGTTTTCATCTGCACTTGTTCTGTGGCTGTCTTAAACTGGAGCATCATCTAACAAAACAATTGCAACTTAAGACGACCCTACAATCATTTCTGTAAAAAGCGACAGTTAAGTTTTTTGCCTGGAGTTACAAGTCTTCTTTCCTGGAGTCTATTAAACCTCACTTATGAACAACATTACACTAGCATCATAAATCTGGCGCAAAGTGCATCAAATATATTCAAACTCTCACAATTGCTATGATAAATTCACCCCTCAGTTTATTGTTATGTCAACCTCTCCTGATTTTAACACAAGCCTGTTGACACAGGCCCTAACAGTGCTATTTCGTTACTCTCTTTATATTCCAAAGCCCCACATCCATTATAGGAAGATGCCATTTTCCTGTAGTTCTCTGCATGTTAATAAATATTATAATCTGTGCCAACAATTTCCGTATTCATGATAGTAAAATGTCACCATGCAATTAAAGACTGTCTCTGTCTGTGTGTTATCTCTCTAAGTATGCTTTACATTTGCTGTGTACTGTAGATTGGGTTGGCCCACTGTCTTCACTTTCTGGGTGGGTAATGACCCCAGAGTACTCTAGTAAGAGCACAAAATGACAAAGGGGAAGATACGCAGACACACCAGAAGGTGAACCTAAAATTGCCAAGGAGAGGGCATGACAAGAGCACCACACTATGAAGGGCAGAGAGATGGGTGGTACATGAGTCATAAAGGTATTAAGCCAACTGTGTGTAAGAACCCTTAAGTACTATAGTGCAGGAGACAAAAGGCTCCCTTCTTCAAACAAGAGCTTGAAGGAGGTAGAGAACACTGGGATGACAATGCTCACTAAACGTGTAATGCTTAATGAGTACAAGAAATCTCCATTACCGAATGGGAAACAAGGAGTGCTTTTTATGTTATACAGAATATATAGAGGAGTACACTTTTCACAGAAGAGTTTAAGAGTTTCTATATTGATGATCAGTATATTTTTTCACAGAAAGGTTATACAAAAAATAATATTTGTATTTCTTTACTTTGCAGGCTCAAACAGGTTCAGAAAAGAGATACAGAACTAAAAAAGATCACATGATGTGTAAAGCAATGTGCTTGTGTATTGCTTATTCATCCACAATTGGTGGCCTGTGCACAATTACTGGCACATCTACTAACTTGATATTTGCTGAACAGTTCCAAACGTAAGTAGAAGTTAGCATTCGTCCATACTTAAGTTTAACAAAACAAGAATAATATGTTAAGTGATGCAATATGTAAATGAATGTATATAAAAGAGATTAAAAGCAAAGTTATAGAATTGCATGTTGTAAATTGAAAGCTGAACTCTGGTCAGCCGTTAAAAATAACTTTTGGGTGCCCCCCACCACCACATATAGTGGAGTTCTTCTGCTCATTTAGTCTAGGGGGACTGATAAGCAGAGGAATATCAAGCCGCTTCACCAGCCAACATCGTGTACAATGTAGGACTAGTGTTAAAAACGTTAAAGCTGAACTCCAGTCAGGAGGAATATAATCTTATTAGCAATGAACATTCTTGCCTTGTGCCAAAATTCTCTTCCTTTTTTCCCAGTCTGTTTTTATCCTCTTTCTGTTTCCTCAAACAGGTCCCTTATGCCCCCTGTTGTTTTATGTGACCAGGGACCATGGCTCCCGGTCGCATTTCCTTCTATGTGTAGTTTGCAGAAGGTCTGAGTGTTGACATGCTTCTAGAGGCTGGTATGATCTTCCAAAACCCATTGCAACCCACCCACCCACAAGCTATCAATGTACAGACCTGAGCACCGCTTCACCACCACCGCATTAGCGAATTCTCATAGTCTAATTGGCCATTTACAAGTTATTAATGAACCCACCCCGAGCACCACCCTGCCCACCACCCTGCCCAATGCATCAGTGAATTTCTATGGGCTCATGGGGAAATATTATTTCCTGATGCTTCCCTTCCAGCACCGAGGCATAGTAAACTTCAGGAAGTAACTGATGATGTCACACAAACTAAAAACATGAATGGCTATAAAAGTAGGGAATTCATTGTAAGAATATAAAATCGTTTTCTTGTGCATGGGGAAAGGGTCAAAATTGGGCAGCATCCAGGAGTTCAGCTTTAATAAACATTTTCCATCAGTAGGCAGGAGATAATGATGGAGTTTTCAAATTTTTTTGGGGAGAAAAAAAATACATAGGCATTGTTATTGTAATTCCAATGTTGTCATTCTCCTTATCTGATATAGTTCAGAATGAACCATCATTTTTGCAAGGATACTGTGAACTTTTCCAGAATTAAAATTACAGTGCACAGCTCAGAAGATGGCCCTGAAGATGGCCATGTTTGTGAACATCCAAAAGTCTAGCAGACTGCTTAATATTTCTTCTGTCTAGGCTAACATTAAACAACAATGTTTGAAGAGGAATGGCTGGCTACTTGTGCCCTATGTCCTATGCAGATCACTACTCACAGTACTAGTTATTGTATCCTAATATATAGCTTGAAGCTGAACTCCAGGCATAACAAATGTTGTCTACAAAAGGCATGTGTATTGTTAGTTGAATCTTTATGTCATTTTTGTATTTCCTCAACATATAGCATGCACATTTCAGAATTTCAGTATGAAAAAACTCCTGCAACTTGCTTCTGTGCAAGAGTTTCCTGTAATTATGACCTGTGAGCACTGGTTCTTTCCCTGTGCAGTGACAGTCTTGTATTTGCCCCCCTCCTGTAGTTTTCTGCAGGCAACCTGTTGTGGATGGACCTACTGGGCCCCACCCACAACTCTGCTCTCTGAACAGGCTATGTGCAGGCCAGCGATGATGTCACTGCTACTTACAAGATAATATCAGTGTTTGTGAGGGCATCTGGTACATACAAATTTCATTTATATCCTTTGTATCAATAGAGGGATACCTTTGAATAAAGTTTTTTTGCCTGGAGTTTAAGTTTTATTATCACTTCTATTACTTTAATAAATTATGTTTCCTTAAAATGATTATCTATCCTGACAGTGGTTGCTTTGACCAAGTTGTCATTTTGTCCAGTTCTGTTAAACAAAAAGGTGGCATTATCATTTGTCTGCTGTTTTATTTTTAGACGCTATCCTAAGAGCACAGAAATTAATTTCGGAACATGGTTCCTGCTTTGCATTCCAATCAGTATCATTCTGCTCTTGCTTTCATGGATATGGCTGCAATGGCTCTTCTTAGGATTCAAGTAAGGAAATTTTAATTACGTTGGGAGCTGTGCATTATAGTAACAGGAATCAAGAATGTTAATGGCAGTAGAGTTTGCACACAATATGAATATTAGAGATTAAAGCTAAACCCCAGATGCTATTTGCAACACACATCATATGTTTATTTAAATGGATTTTCAAATATAGGTAGTATAAGTACCTCAAATCTGTCTTTATTTTAATATCCTACACAGCAGATAGCAGACTTGCAATGCGAGGTCAATTGAATTGCGAGGTCAATTGTAACAGCCAATGGGGCTCTATTGCAGTGCATACCACCAGTCTAATACTGTGAACATGATTATTATTTTAAACACATTTTAAATCATAATTGATATGTAGTATTTAATTTTAAATGGTTCATAATTCATCCGCTGATTTGTATAGCACACATTTTAGAATAGATTTGAACTTAAGAGAATTGTGTGTAAAATTAAGAGAAT
>NW_017306569.1:572419-574547 GCF_000935625.1 Nanorana parkeri
CTATATCTATATCTATATCTATAGATCTATATATATATAATCTGACTCCAAAAGTACATATTGACTTAGAGCAAATCTGTGTTTCACATTAATTGTGGTCTCACCTACTTCAAACATTTACCTTCCTCGCTCACGTTTGCCCGCAAAGTAAGGTAGCTATGTGTAATCTTTAAGTTGCAAATGTAAATATTTCTGACAGATTTCTCTAAAGCAAATCTGGCAGAATAACCCTATTAAGAAAAATGCATCATCTTTTTAAAAATCAACTTATTGGAATAATTAGTAGAGCCAGAGATCTATGCAGTTCAGTTTTTGTACAGCTCCCAAATTTTACTGTAGTAGTTGACTTTAGTCCTACCCCTTCCAACCTTCCTATCTCTATTGTTGGTCATAGCGACCACCCATGTTATTAAAGAACCATAGAGGGGATTGGGAGGCAGAAAGGAGCTGAACCAAGCTGGACCTATACAACAAAAGGTGAGAACTGCATACAACTCCATTAGCTGATATCTCTGGATTACTTGATCATGTTGGCATATTTACTGAAGGTAACCTGTGTGTATGTGTTTCATCATATACTCTGTATGATTTTCCTAGGTTTTGACAGGGTTACATTCAACTTACTTATTTCTGTTTAATTCTGGCACAATTATGAAGGTCTGTGAAAAAAATGCTATTGTGTAAACAAAAAGTTCAGGCAAAGCACACTTTCCATATATCTAAAGTTTATTAATTGCCTTTTAATAATGTGTAAAACTATCAGCACTGCATTCACTCACAATGTTAAAAAGCAGATATACTGTAAATCTACAATGATCTGTTATCTGCATTCATGACCCATTGTATACCGAGTTCTCTTGCTTTCAAAGACAAACAAAAATATACAATCAACAGTAAGAATCTCTATGCAGTATGGTTTTACATACCAAACATTGTTCAGCAGGAAAATGTAATGCTGAAGTGCAATCCATTTTTGGCTATCTGAGCAGATCACAATAGCAAACTTTTAAGACAGCTTTGGTCTCTTCAACAGGCTGATGCAGTTATTAATCTATTATTATAATATTGTTTTTTAGCGGCCTGAGCTGTCTTGAAAACTTGCGGTTTTAAGCTATTCAGCCAATAAAGCTACGATCACTTCAAATTTAAATTGTGGGAGCTTTTAGTCATTCGTATAAGCTCATGGGAAAAGTCATATAAGAGGGCACTGGTACAGAATTCCCTTGGCCCTTTACATCTAGAGCCTCTTCTTTCTGTAGTGTCTTCTCTAGACATTGCTACAGTACTACTGGTAGTAATGTTTAAAGCCTGCCCCCTATTTGATATAGAGCAGTTGACTGAGTCAAAGGGCTTGATTTACTAAAGACAAATAGGCTTTTGCTTGTGCAAGGGAATTTTTTATTTGACTTAGTTAGTGTGGTAAAAATGGATGATAGAAGTTAGCAGAGCTTCAACTCATTCACTAAGCTAAGGCTAAGTTTGCATAATAGTGAAATTTCACTTTGCAAAGTATACCCAATCATGTGCAAGGCAAATATATAATTTAAAAAAAAACAGCAGTATTTTTGATTGCACATGACTGGATGATTGAAGTCAGCAAAGCATCACCTCGTTCAAAACTTAGTTAAACTTAAAGGGTTATTAAACCCTCCGGCATTTTTGCATATATCTACTGCTAGCAAAGCATCACCTCGTTCAAAACTTAGTTAAACTTAAAGGGTTATTAAACCCTCTGGCATTTTTGCATATATCTACTGCTAGCAAGCAGTAGATATATGCAAAAAACAAACAAACAAAAAACGGTTTAAACTTACCTGTGTGTTCCCCGCGCGCTCGCGGCCGTAAAGCATCTTGGGTGGGGGGATGCGCAGTTCACATTTTCGGCCAGGAGATGAGGAGAGACACAAGGTAAGTATATGGGCGCGTGCACCCGCATGCAGACACCGTGGGACAGGAAGTGCCAGCAAGGACAGAGGAGTTAGCACTGGATCGGAGACCCGCAGCAGCGCTGGAGGGACAGATGAAAACGACAGGAAAGAAGAAGAAGGTCGGATTAAGAAACATCATTTAAGGTAAGTGCTTTAATTAACATGGGGGGGGGGGGGGGGTTTAATGTCCCTTTAGGGAA
>NW_017306569.1:574683-592909 GCF_000935625.1 Nanorana parkeri
TATGGGGGGGGGGGGGGATGTTTAATGTCACTTTAAGGGAAATTTCCTCTACAAAGTGCAAATTCCCATGCAAAGTGAGCAGCCCATTTGCCTTTAGTAAAACAACCCCTCTGTGTACAGCTACTGTAAGGCATGCCATTTTGGAATAGACATCTATCAAATTTCTATGATTGATTTTACTTTGAGAGTTTAGCTATTTTGGTTTCTTCAATTACATATACTATGCAGGTATTCAATAAGCAATTTTATGTTGCTTTTTACATTCTAAAATTGACATTAATTAAAAATAATCAGTACTAAAATATATATATTTTTTCAGCATGAAAGAGATGTTTAAATGCAAGAAACAAAAAACACAACGTGAAAAGGCATCTGCAAAAGTCATCTTAGACGAATATCAAAAACTTGGCCCTATTAGGTAAGCTTTTAACAAAAAAACACCATACAATTATTTAGGTATTGCAGATGAAATCATAGAAATAATAATAAATTGTTGTAAACATTATTTTTTAGCTATCAAGAAATCATGACCTTCATTCTGTTTCTGCTGATGGCCCTCCTGTGGTTTACAAGAGATCCTGGATTTTTTCCTGGGTGGTCTTCTCTATTTCCCAAGTAAGTATTGTTCCACTTTTCTTGCTATTATTATTTATTCCGTAGTAGCTCTGTTACTTCAGTCCACAGTCCTTTTTTCTCCCTAAATCCCCTTGAGCCCCAGAATGTTTTTTTTTCCTTTTTGCCAAAGTCTCAGTTCAAAACATTGTACCTTTTAGCATTTGTAATCCACCCCAGCATATTATACTTGATTCAATTTGAGACAGATATAGCTATTTTTGGTAGCAAATTTGGATACATATATTAATAACTGCTTGTTTTTATTGGGAATAAATACAAAAAAAAATGAAAAAAAATATTTTCCTGTAATGTTTCCAAGTGTAAATGTTATGTCATGAAATATTGCAGGAAAATGCATTTTTACAGCTGTCATGTGACTGGTAATTGTGGCTTTCTGTTTAGCACATGTTAACCCATTTTAGTTTTCCTCTAGCATGTATTTTTTAAGCTAACTCCATAATGGGTCATTTTAATTTAGTACTTAATTTTATTTCTAGTTACCGTGGGTATGCTACTGATTCTACTGCCGCTTTACTACTGGGTCTTCTGTTCTTTATTGTCCCTGCAAATCTCTGGAAAAACGCTGGCAAAAGCAGTTGAGTATTCTCTTAAAAAGTGAACAGATTTTCCAGAAATTAATTTTGTTAAATGCATAAACAGCTATTACGCAGCATGTGTCTAATATGATTTACAACTATTTTAAGTGAAAGTCAAAAAATTAAGAATTATATTCAATCAGACAATTTCTACTTTCTTCCTTAAAATTCTTATCCTGCTAAACAGATAGGTCCCATTTATGTTATCATATTTTTTATCCAGGTATGAATCATTTTTATAATTTGTAATGTAACCTTCCTTGATATGCTTCACTGCGTTTTCAGATTTTAAATTGAAAATATTTTGTATTGCTTATGGAATAATTATGGTTTAAATGAGCCATAAAAACATCCATACCATAGTTCATAATTTTTCCTCACGATAGGGTTATCTCTGCCAAGGGTAAACTGAAGCAGATAGAAAAAAAGAAGTAATTTGTTAGAATAATGCTGTAAGAAGGGTTGATTTAATAAAGGCAAAAAGGCTGTTCACTTTGTTCCTTTGTAAAGGAATCTGTATTTTGCAGGGGAAGTTACCCTATCTGCTATTGGCTCCACAACCTCATCAGTGGCAGCAGTGATGTCTGTGACTCTTTTCACAGAAATCAACCAGCCCCCTCTTCACACGTGTCCTGCAGCCTGGAGAATCCTAGCAGATCTGCCCGCACTTCAGAAGAGGGCTCAGTCACACAGTTCTCCTTCAGTTACATAAGCCACCTGGGAACTATAGTTAATCCAATCATCTTTATGCTAAAATCACTGTTTTTTTAAATTTCACTTGCCCATGTTTGGATATTTGTATTTGTATTTGTAATTGTATTGTAACTGTCTTCCTTATATTGTAAAGCGCTGCGCAAACTGTTGGCGCTATATAAATACTATGTAATAATAATAATATTTTAAAAAAACAGGATTTTTGCATAAAGCTGGTTGGAAGATTGAAGTGATCACAGCTTCACCATATTTCCCAACATTACTAAGCTCAGTGAATGCTCACTTTTCAAAATCAACACTTATCCTGCTCAGTAAACTGTTTTTAATCCTTTATTATATCATACCCAATACGTTTTCAAGTATGTAAGGGGGAATGCTTATAATCATCCAATAGAGCTCTGCAAAAGCTTCAAATTATAGGCAAACATTGGGATTAAGTTAAATAATGTCCAGCTCTAGCCATGCTGGGCAGTGTTCCCACATCTAAGGTGTTTGTACCTGAATGTGATCCAGAGGAGGTTTCGCCCTATTGTCCCAGTTGTTCCCTATACTTATTCTGTCAACACAAGTGTATTCTAATGCCTACTAAATTGCTTATTTGTGAACACAAAAATTAATTTCACCTAAAAATATGCTGAGCACAAAACACTTTCTTGGTTGGAAAATGAATTGGATTTTATAGATTTTTTACAACAGGGATTATGACTTATGTCCAAGTTGCTTAATGGGTTGTTTTATTTTCTTGGTGTGTATAACTATTTTCTTTCTTCACACAGATTCTTTGGATTACACCCCACTCATTACATGGAAAGAATTTCAGGCCTGTATGCCTTGGGATATTGCTATTCTTGTTGGTGGTGGATTTGCATTGGCAGAAGGATGTGAGGTAATTACTTTCATTAGTGATGGACAGCAATTTAATAAGGTGTTGTCATTTCCCCCAATGTTATTTTTCAGTAAAAAGCTAATGTGATGTGGAACTTTTAATCATATTTAAGCTGTAAAACATATGTAAACTGAAGCAGCAAAGTTTGTTTTTTTCACATCTAATACAAAAAAAAGAATACATAACTCCGGAGATTATTTAAGGGCTCATATACTCGAAAGTCAAAAGGAAAAGCTCGGCATGTGTAGACCTGTTTTGGTGGTGGTGCTGGTGAGTGGTGGGTCATGTGAGATGACCCTCTCCAATCAGCTACCACTGCCCACCTGTAGGTAACAAGGAGTTCTTGAGCCTCCACAAAGTGGGAGTATAGGACTGGTACATATTTACAATGGCAGTGCCTCCACCCACCTCGGCCTTGTGGTTTAGAAGTGGGACCCCAGATGAGATAACCTTGTCCCTAGGCTTAATACTCACATTTACTGGTTCTCTTGCAGTGACTGAATCTCTTGCAGTGATGAACAGATCAAGTCCATTGATGCCTTTTTAAGTATTTATGTAAAACGATGAAACTCTAGAGAAAGAGGAATATTGGAATACCCAAAAATAGTAGTGGTGTCTCAACACATCTTATATGGTTGACAGTCCCTGTACGGAAGGTCAATCTTCTCTCTCACTATAGGTCAGAAGTGTCTCCATTTCCACAGAAGTTCCAGTATACACTCAGTGTTAGGTCTGACTGCAGCTTGGACCAAAGGAGGTTCTTGCGGTTAATTGAAAAACAGCACTGTGCTCAAAACCCTTAGTGACTATCTAGTTATACAATGTGCAATATGTGAATAATAATCAAACCATTTTAAACTCTAAAATGCGTTGTGCAATATTCTTATATGCAATCCTCCCTATAAAAGGTACAGTCCTCTAAAATTACTTCAGTGATACATCCATATATCAATGGATAACACAAATAACATAAAATGACATACAAAACATGCATTGTTCAATGAAAATATGTGCAATCCTTCCTCCTAAAGTACAATCATACAACTATTTTTGTGATTGTTCAATGTAATGTAAACAACAATATCTCTCACAATATTAATTATTGCATGCATCCAACTGTGATAATATAATCCTCCTAATGAAGTGCAGTCCTTTTTAAGTACAACATTTCTTCCAACTTTATGACCACGCCACCTCCGTGTACTTCACAAATAATCAAGTGATCCTTGCTTCCCACAATGTGATAAAGTATCTAGCCGCACTCACAGACTCCTATTGTTCACCATGTTACAGATGAACAATACACGCTTTTCAAATAGATTTCTCTCTCTATTTCTTCCACTCCCGTATCCAGCAGTTAATCAAGAGATTCTTTCCCCTCCTTCCACTATGACATTCAGCAGTTATAACTCATTCCTTACACCTTCTCCATCTTCCATCCTCTCCTCACTTTAAGTACTGTATTATACATTATATAAAACTTATAATCCAGGAAACCATTTAATTATGCTAATGCAAAGAACAGGGGACAGCCTAATTTAATCCTAAATTCTCAATTCTCAACTATTTTAGTCATCACAATCTAAAAAATAAAAATATAGAAAAAGATATATTTGAAAAAAAAATCCTGTTCATTTAAAATGTCCTAAATAGCGCAATCACATGAAACCATCTAAAATCAATATTCTGTATTATCATAAACACGGTGGTGCATCTCAACTACCCTTCGGATTATAATTAACTATTTAAAATTTCTCTTATTATTTAAAATCTGTTGAAGGTCTCAGTTATACCGGGATGTATTTTATACCAATCAGCATCTCTCATCGGTATGCTCAGTAAGATTTGAAAATGAGACAGAGAAGGTGATTGGTTGCAGTGCAAATCTGCTCCAGATTTGGTCTGGTCCAGTTTTGATGAATTCCCCTCACAATGTCCAACAGGTATATCCATTTTGTTTCTCTCTGTGAAACTTCTTTTTTAAATTGTCCCCTCTCCATTGTCTCATGGCTCTGTCAAATCCACAATATGTAAGCCCCTAGGGTCCTTGTTGTGATATACAGTAACTTAAAATGGTTTGATACACTTATCTTTAGTGAAACAATTTTTAATATTGTGAATGTGTTCCTTTATATGAATCTTAAAGGAGAACTATGAGGCGAGTGAAAATCACCCAGCCTCATAGTTCTAGCCGACCTGTGACAATGAAACTGTCACTCGTCGGCTTAATAGATCAGGAAGTGAGCGAACACATACCATCGCTCGCTCACTTCTCGATCCTGTTCTTGTAGAGAGCCGTGACTGTCACTCATGGCTCCCTGCAGGGATTCACCCCCCTTCCCTGTCCGATCCTCCAGCGCTGACTGGCGGAACGGACGTGGAGGGGGCGGGTACAGCTGGCTCTGCCTCTAGATATCCCTCACGCAGCTGGGTCGATCCAGACAGTAATGTCGGGATCCGTCCCGGCTGCGGCGTCTCAGTACACTGCGAGCTGTAGCTCGCGGTATACTGAGCTTTGGGTGACGGGAGGACTCTAGTTTGTGTCCTCCCGTTACCCTTAGGAGAACTATGGGGAAAAGCCCTGACCCCATAGTTCTCCTTTAAGCTGTCTTGTGGTTCTCCCTATGTATTGCTTACCCACAAGGGCATGCAAGTAAATAAGTAACGTGGGTTGTTCCACAAGAAATTAATTCTTTTATATCAAACATTTTATTATTAGTGTTCGATTTAAATTGGGTTACTTTTCTTCTCTGCTGTGTTAAACAACATCTCCCACACATCTGCCACATGGATAAAATCCTATTCCATTAAACAACGTCATTGGTTTCTTGGGTGGTTCTATAACATTGTACACTAGTCTATTCTTTAGTGTAGGGGCTCTCCTATATATAATATTGGGTTTATTTGGTAGAATAGGTCCCAGTACTTTGTCCCTCATTAAAATATTCCAATGCTTACGCATAATTCTTTCTAGTTCTTTATATTGCATAGAATAATCTGTGACAAAGGAAATAACATAGTCCTTATTCTTTTCTATTTTTTGTTTTCAATGCGTCTACTCTATTTTTTCACCTATTTTTATTTTCCTCGTGTCACCTTAGTTGTATCCTATCTATAAGAACCTATTTTCAATATTACTAACTTGTTCTTCAAAATCTGTCTAACGTGCAATTACATCTAATCTTACTAGCTGTCCCTTGGGTATACCGGTGATCCAATTAGGATGATGGCAATTGTATGTAACTGTTACGATCTGTCATTTTAATGGTTTCAATGGTATTCCAAAACGGGTTTAAAGAGGACCTATCCCCCTGCCAGATCTACAAAATATCATCTATGAATCTTCGCCAAAGAGATAGGCCCTCCCATTTGGCACCAAAAATAACATCCTCCCCCCACTTGGCAATAAATAAATTTGCTAGACTCGGGCAAATTTAGCAGCCATTGAAACACCCCTAATCTGAAGATAATATTCGCCACCATACCAGAAATAATTATTCCGCATCACAAAATCTGTGCACTGAGTAATGAACTCTACCTGTTCCTTCTCTAAATTGTCATCCTTATTTAATGGCCATAACACAGCTTCCAATCCTTTTCCCTGATCAATGTTCGTATACAGGGATTCAACATCCATCGTGACAAATATAAAATCTTTTGTATTTTTTTATCTCAGCTAAAATTTTAATTCTTTCGCTACTGTCTTTTAGATAGGCTCTTGTCTTAGTGACCAGGGGCTGTAAAAAAATGATCCACATACTCCCCTGTTCTTGATAAGAGACTCAATTCCACTGAAAATTGGTCTACCTGGTGGGTTAATTTCATCTTTATGTATTTCCAGTAAAAAATAAATTACTGATATTCTCATGTTAGAGGGTAGTAAGTATTTATACTCTTCTTTTTTTTTTAAATGCCTTTTTTTCCATCCATCTTTTAACAGTTTCCCTAATTCTTTCTTATAATTACTTGTTGGGTCATTAGGCAATTGTTTATATGTCTCCTCATCTCCCAATATTGTATAACCCTCTACTTAGAGTGAGAAATAGCAGTAATAGAATATTCAGAATAGAGATATCCTCGTCATATATACCCTATGTTGAAATTGAATGACATCTAGTAGTCAAAGTTGGTATTGCAGAGCATGATATAAGAAGTTAATGGAGATCTTGATGCTTGTGTGTTGGCCGTCACCTCAGAGGAAGTCGGAAGTGATGCGTAAGCGGATCAGGGCCATACAAGCATCACAATCTAATAAAATGGAATGCCAGTGGATGTGTTTTTATGCAAATAAAATGTATCATAATTGTAAGTGCCTTTTTATCTTTATTTAAATTAATTAATTATGATACTGCACAATGGGGAGTATATCTTCTTCTTTCTGAGTATTAACAAAGAGGAGATAGAAGATGGAGAAGGTGTAAGGAATGACTGCTGAATGTCATAGTGGAAGGAGGGGAAAGAATCTCTTGATTAACTGCTGGATACGGGAGTGGAAGAAACAGAGAGAGAAATCTATTTGAAAAGCGTGTACTGTTCATCTGTAACATGGTGAACAATAGGAGTTTGTGAGTGCGGCTAGATACTTTATTACATGGAGGGAAGCAAGGATCACTTGGATTTGTGAAGTAGACGGAGGTGGTGTGGTCATAAAGTTGGAAGAAATGTTGTACTTTAAAAAGGACTGCACTTCATTAGGAGGATTATATTATCACAGTTGGATGCATGCAATAATTAATATTGTGAGAGATATTGTTGTTTACATTACATTGAACAATCACAAAAATAGTTGTATGATTCTACTTTAGGAGGAAAGATTGCACATATTTTCATTGAACAACGCATGTTTTGTATGTCATTTATGTTATTTGTGTTATCCATTGATATATGGATGTATCACTGAAGTCATTTTAGAGGACTGTACCTTATAGGGAGGATTGCATATAAGAATACTGCACAATGCATGTTAGATGATAATGCATGTTCGAGTTTAAAATGGTTTGATTATTATTCACATATTGTACATTGTATAACTAGATAGTCACTAAGGATTTTAAATGCAGTGCTTTTTTTCAATTAGCATTTGAGGTGGGTTGGCACTAATTTAACACAGTTTTAGAATGAGTTTTGAATCCTAGCATGGTATATCACTACCTGAGGTTCTTGTGGTTACTCTGGTGTGCCCATAGACTCAGTTATCATGGGTAAGGTCCTTGTATTGAATCCAACAAAGTCCATTTAGCATATGATATTCCATGAGGGTAGGCCTTGAGGGCCTAAGCCCTCAGGCCTGGGCACTAGGCCAGTACCTAAGCAGCCATCTCCCAACTGGGGAGAGGTGAAGAACAGGAACCCAGAACTGATCATGCTCAAGGGTTTTGTTATAGCCAACCCCTCCTACTAATGACACTCTCCACAATGATTAGCTATCACAGAACCTCAGTCAGAAATGATTCAACTCCAGCACAGTACTTTGTCACAGCAAAGCCTGGTGGATGAAACACAAAAGTGACCTATGAGCACACCCTACTGCTGAGAAATAATACAGGTTGGTTCCTGGAGATTACTGCAACTTCGCCACTTTCTACTGAGCATAGTCCCTGGATCGACATCCCCTGCGCCACTCACGTTGTTTGACCGACTATGCCTCTCCCCATCCAGGGTATAAAAACTGGTTATTACTCCCGATGATTCCTTTGTGCCTCCGTTTCTCCTTAAGTGTGAACGAGACCTATAGCTATCTCTTTCAACAGAACAACGGAACAACGAAAAACATCATATACTTCTCTCACGAAGCTTCTGTTGTGTGTAAAACGCAGGAAGCTAACTACAAACTACTTACATGCTAGTATAGGGTTCCCTCCACTCTGCATAAGATCTGGCCTCACACTCCAAACCGATGTTGGCGCTGTAATGAGTAAGAGGGCTCCCTGATGCATATCTTTTGGTCATGCCCTCCATTTGTCTAGCCTCACGGAACAGGTATAAACTATCTCTGCTGATACACCTGCTCAATACAGCTTAAATGTGTATCCCCATGCTTTGGAAGATAACCACTGCTCCAACCATAGCCATGTGGATCTCTAAAGTCCGGGAAACGGAGATGGTGGAATGCATGACAGTTTCCCTATACCACCGGGAAACAAAATTCAATAAAAGATGGTTCTATTGGTATGAATACCTCCTCTCCTCAGATGCTCCTCTGATGCCTTGATGATGTCTCTCGGCTTCGCAAATTGCCTGAGCTGAACACTGTTCCCTTCCTCCTAATGGATGGATGGCCTACCCCCCTTCCCTCCCTGCCCTTTCTCACTTACTCCACACTCCCTTCTTCGAGCTGTTCCCTCTTCTTACCTTTTCTACAAATACTTATTTGTGTCCCATAGCATCATTCGACTGCTAATTGCTAAATTTTTGGGACACCGGGGACAGATTAATAATAAAAAAAATGTAAAAACACATGCTTAGCAATAGTTGTTAACACTGCCTTTTTACACGCCTGTTTCAATACATACTGTGAATGTTTTCTACAATGTCCATTCAATGGCAGTTTTGCCAATGTTTTTATACCATGACTCCTCTCTTGTTACTGTCCAGCATTTATGGATATTATACTTCTGCTACTTGTGTCTAAAATAAAGAATTATAAAAAAAATAGTGCACCTGCGAGTATAACTTGGCACAATTACACCAACACCAGATCAACCTTATAAATATATAGAGTCCAAGGTCCACAGTATCGTCACCTTGAAACCTTGAACCTTCAACCTACACCATTAAAATCGCTGTTCAAGGGTTGCTTTGGAGTCAAAGCATTTGTTTTCTTTATGTGGAATTTGGCATGTGGTGTAGTGTGACTGTAGTGTCTATGGTACTAGTGTGATTATTAGACATTTCTATTTGCACTGATGACTACTGTAACTGAGACAGAAAATAATGGGAAATCCAGAGATTTAGAGTTGTTGCCTGAACAAGTGGCAACAGGGGATCTTCCAATGGGGACATATTTTCCAGTGACAATTGTCAAAG
This sequence comes from Nanorana parkeri, assembly GCF_000935625.1. Lineage (NCBI taxonomy): Eukaryota > Metazoa > Chordata > Amphibia > Anura > Dicroglossidae > Nanorana > Nanorana parkeri. The sequence continues at coordinate 584,521 of NW_017306569.1, forward strand.
AGGGAAATTCTCCTCAGTTGTAGAGATTTCCTCTCACTTATTGTTGCATCTCCAGGACAGTAAATCAAGGACAATCTCACCGTCATGATTTAGACAGCAAAAAATAAACTCTATCCAAACAAAAAAAATAAAAGTTTTGGCTATGCATAGACTTTTAATGTGTCAATAGCAACAGACAACTACCTGATGTAGTGTATGATAAAGGAGGAAAAAAAAACAAAGTATGTGTGTGTCATTGATTACGACTTTATTTTCATATTCTATTTTCAGGTTTCTGGACTGTCGCTGTGGATAGGAAACAAGATGACCCCACTTGGCTCATTACCTATTTGGGTTGTGGTTCTTATTGCATGCATAATTGTGACATCGGTTACTGAAGTTGCTAGCAATCCTGCAACAATCACAATATTCTTACCTATATTAGCTCCATTGGTGAGTTGACTCAAATTTATAGTCATTGCATAAACTACAACATAATTCTGATTTGTTGGAGGTTATAATAGAATATATTTTAGACAATGTTCACAATATATTTTAAACATTAACATATAAGGTATAACTTTACATACTGTATATAGTGTTTATTCTAGTTTTATATGTGACCTCAGCTGACACTTTTGTAATTCTGACAAATATAGCAACAGTATTTATTTTCCAGGTTAAAGGTTTAGTTGACATTGTAGTTAAAAATAGTTAAAATATGGCTACATACCATGAATTGTCTTATCAAACTCTGCTCCTGTGTTGAAATTTTGTAGAACTGCAATTCAAGAAATTAGGAGGTCAAGATGGTGACACTATATTTAGTTTCATGATCTTGGTCTTAAAAAAACAAACTTTTTAAAATTAAAGTCTGAAGTAAAGATGCAGGTATAACAATAAAAATGGTTGTCAAATTACATAGTGCTCAACTGAATAATCAAGCTCCTTGTAGCAAAACAAAGGGGAAGAGTTATACTTTGGTATTACTGGAAAGTGCATGGTAATAGAAGCAGCCAAGTAATTTGGAAGTAGAAAGGCCACCATGATTAAAGCACTTTGCAAATATAAAATATAGCACCGGAAAGTCAAGGCCACTCCTCTACACCCCTATGAACAGATGTTCATACCAGTGTAGAGCTAGTAGTTGTGCACTACAGGTATTGGATTTCAGATGTCAGATTGAGCCATCCACTGATTCCAAATCTTCTGAAATTTCGTGGGGCAAACCACCAATTTGGTTGTTCATATATGAATATCTTGAAAGGAAGGGTAGCATTGACATGAAGAAACCAGGCTACTGGGTCAGATGAGTAGCTTGAATCCAGGTACGTGCAATAAATAAAGTTTCATGAAGAAATACAGTAGTAATGTTATCCAATTCTAAATTGGACAAAAGATCCAAGGGGCTCATGGAGAATGGGGTGCCCATTTTGTAATGCAGGAATTTGATCACCTGCTCATTGTATCCTTGGATCAGAAGACATGCCCAAAATAAATGAAAAAATTACCCAAGGCAGCAGAGCACATAGGATACAAAGGGCTATGATTTGGTTGGGATTTTGAGAGCTGTACAGGCATCAAACAAGGCTTATGTAAAATATACAGTTGTATCAGTCTGTCAGATAGTTTTGGGGGAGACTCCAATGCTTCATCTCATTATTCCTCTTCCAGGACCCTAATATCCACCTCCCCCCTGTGTCTGGGTTGGTGGGCCAACACCGCAGCTTGAGGGTTGAGTAGCATCATACAAAAGATGGAAAACATCTTAGTAGAAGTGCACACAGCAGAATATTGAAATATGTCATTATTGTTTACCTTTATGATACAAGTGGGAAGATTGGACAGCTATATAATAACAATTTAAGTCTGGCAATGTAACCCTTCCAAGGGAAGATGGGTAATCCAAATTAAACAGCTTAAACAGAAGAGAATGCATTCTCTAAAAGTATTTTACATGGAGATACATTGGGGAGGGCAAAAGCAAATTTTTTGATTTTTGATAAAATTATTTTGACTAAAACCACCCTATCCATTGCCACTAAAGGAAGTTTAGTCCATATTTAACACTTGGCCTGATAAGGGTTCGATGTCCAAGGGGATCTAATTAGTAAAGGTTCTTGACATTTGCAGTCCCAATCATTTAATGAAACCGATTCCTAAACGTGGCAGGGAGACTTGCCCAAAAAACTGTCTACATGGAGAATTTGTGGTCTACCCCAATTGATTTTTAAACCAGAAAACTTGCCATAATCTTCTACATTTTTTCATTGTAGTACCAAAGAGTGATCTAGCTGGTAGCTACAGGACTCCATGTTAACTAGTGTTAGTGAGTTATCATTGCAGTAAAGAATTTTAGGATTAGACAGAACACTGTGCTCTTAAGGAAATGTACTTTATTAGTGGATAAAATGGTTGCTAGATGCAGTAAATGATAATAGAATAAAATAACACAAAGGCAGATCTTTATTTCTTCTGCATTACAGTGACATTTCTACATCTGACATATGTGATATTTGTCAGATGAACAGCAGCACAAAAACTGTTAAACGAATATAGCTTTATGGAAATTCACCCTCTCACCCCTGGTGATTTGTTTACTGAATTAATTTTTTTCTGGAAACAGCACCACTGCACCACCAATATCTGACTTGATGTGCTGCCTTGTAATCTTACATTCAAAGGGAGTGCCCAAGAGAATGGTCTTGCACCGCAGGGGAAAGACAAGTCTTCAGCACAGTCATGTGAATAATATAGAATGTTCAAGCACCTAACACAAAATTATTATTTCACCACCTATTCTATTTTATATTTTATATTTTTTTGATAATAATATCCTGCAGTGCTGGCATATAGGTTTTCCTGCTCTGTAACATTTCTTAACCGGGAGTTTAACCTTACATTAATGCTGTGCACACTAAAGTTTTACATATTCAAAACAGACAGTACAAGCACTTTAACACAAGCCCTCACTCCCCCCTAGTTATAGGCCTTGTTTTTTGTCAAAGTTAACAACAGGGGCACACAAACTCTAAAAAATTTTCCTAAGACTATCTATTGCAGCAGACTTTTTGGCAGTCTGACAGTCTTTTAGCCCACATTCACACCTGTGCATTTAGTGGCACGTTTCCCTGCTGAGTTCAATAGGGCCTGAATATGTGACAAATGCAGCAAAACAGGTCTATGAAGCAAATTTTGCAACACATGTTGCACGTTTTTTACTTCCACGTTTGTGCACGTTTTATTGCGCGCAAACACGGAGCAAAGAGGCGCATCTTCCTGGCCGCATTTAGGGTGCCATTAGAAATGATTGGCAATGCAAGTGCATTGCGCATTTTGCTGCATTTCCATCAATGCGTGCCAAAGCAAGCATCTTTGTATGCTTTTGGCACATGTTTAGGGAACAGCAGGTTTAAATGCAGGCTTAATGTAGACAAACAATAGATGTTTCTAAGCTGTTAGAAGTGAACTGAAGCTCAACTTTGTTGAGTCTTTGTTATCACCTTTGAGGATCTTTGAGAATAAATTACTTCACATTGCAAGTAGCTAGAGAGGTCAGGGATGGTTTGTTATAATTTTTTTCTTCTGTATTACATACACCTTTGGTACAGATATATGTCAGGTACCATTCTATGACCATTAATGTTTATAGCCATAAGACCCAACCAAGGACCCATGTAGCTCTCAGCTTTTCATAATTTTAGTCAATTCCACTCACCCCCAGCTGTATTATGTGTGCATCTTCATAAAAAAAATACATGAAATATTAATATTTTTTAAAATATGTTTGATTTGAACCATATTTGCTTGTCTTGTTTTAACCTAGTTTTAATGTTAGCTATGAGAAATACCTACATACCAACAATATAATATGGCTTTAATCTAAATATTTTCTTGTATTCTACACAGGCTGAAGCACTATATGTGAACCCACTCTACATACTCCTCCCTACAACTCTTTGCACATCTTTTGCCTTCCTACTTCCTGTAGCAAACCCACCAAATGCCATTGTCTTTTCTTATGGCCATCTTCAAGTTATAGACATGGTAAGTAGTACTGTATCTACATTTGATACTTGCTTTAAGCATTTTAAATGTGGATAGTTTGTCTGTAAGCAGCCATAAGAAGTACTAGTAGATGTTTTAAACAATGATCATAAAAGCAGAAAAATGAAATTCTAAAGAAATGTTAGCACTGCTCCAGATGTGCAAAAACACAGAACATAAGGACCCCATAGCAAAATATTTTTGGAGCCCCCCATTTGTTGTCCCTTTTTCCAGTGACCTCTCTGTGGCACTTGACACTTTGCACCCCTAACAGGTTCCTTTAATAATGATGGTTAGCAAGCTAAACTGCACCCCTATATATATACCCCTTAGTCATTAGTGATCTGTTGCAGCCAATAGCCTCTTCTGTGTTTACCATTTCATTGGTGGTCAGTGGAAAGGCCTCCCTAAATCTCCATTTTAATTGATGGTCAGCAAAAAGACCCTTCTGCTAAAAGTCCTCTTTAAATGTGTGTACAGTAGAAATGCCCTTTTTAAATTGGTGATCGCTATATTATATATTAACTGACTATTACAAAGCTATGGGACAGCTGAGAAAAAACAGAGGTTACAGGTGCATTGGAGATGCAGGAAGAGCTGTGGATTAGCTGATGAGCAGAAGAGGCTGCAGCTGTACTGCAGACCGATGCCAAGGGTTCTTCTGGGACTTTGGCTGTGAGTGCAGCAGAGACCAAACTGGGGTGTGGCAGGGACTTTGGCTGTGGGTGCAACAGTGGATGGGCTGCAGGTGCTGAGGGGTCTACACTGAGGTGTAGAGGAGACCAAGCTGAGGTGCAGCAGAGACTTAGGCTCTGGGTACATTGCTAAGGCTGAATATAAACAACTTTGGTAGCTCAGGGAGCGTATAGACACTGTGTTCAAGCAGTAACTGCGTGCCTAACTTGAGTTAATATAGAAGAAATAGCTACATGACACATTGTCATAAGTGTAACCCAGAAGTGCCAGGAAATAGAGGAGTCCCTGGCACTGGAACACAGAAGGTAAATAGCCATGACAATCATACATTTGGTGTGTGCTTTTTCTACTTGGTGAGGTGCATATGTAACATATGTTGAGTGTTATGGTTGCTGTCAACTATTTTTGCAACATGTACCTTTTGTGCTTTTTCTTTCAAATTCGTGGCTCAATTTATATATTTTTTCTGCTTCTTCTTTGCTTATAGGTAAAAGCTGGACTCGGTATTAATATATTAGGCGTTCTTGTTGTGATGCTTTGTATATCGACTTGGGCAATACCTATGTTCAATCTTCAAACATATCCATCCTGGGCTCCAATTATTGTTCCTCCAAACAGCACAATCCTGACTACATCATTCCTGACTACTGTGGGGTGAAATTACAAATGAACACATGTAAATTAGTAAAAGAACTGACATCTTCTTAAAACAAGTTAGTGTAAATCTGCTCATATATACATAAATTCATGTCCACCTCTTTATCTAAGCTTTGGCTGCACAGAAGGAGGTCCGCAGTATGGAAAGTGCTTTCTATTACAAAGACCTGATTAACTTTTGAAGATATTTATGATTCTGGCCCAAGCAGACCATTTGTTCCCAGAAAGCCACTTCTACCATTTCTTACCTTTTTTATACAAATATTTTTATTTTTCAAAATTAAAAATGCATTATTGTGTTCATGGAATTCACCTTGTTAGCATATAAGCTAAGGTACATATGTATATATGTTTAATTTTACAGTTGTAGCATGCCTTATATTTAGACAAACTTTTCTGAGGGCTGCATAAGTACAGATGATGAGATGCCAATATATGTATACTGTCCAAGATGTCTACCTCAAGATGTACTGTATGTCTCTGGTTTATCTTCACTGAATGCTAAATGAATGGAATGAGTTGAAACAGCTACGCCGGCAGGGGTGGCAAACTCTGGCCCTCCAGCTGTGGTGAAACTACAAATCCCATGATGCCTCTGCGAGTCGTGGCTCTGAGAATCTTGCAAAGCCTCAAGGGACTTCTAGTTCCACAACAGCTGGAGGGCCGCAGTTTGCCACCCCTGAGCTACGGTGTAAGGACTAGCAAGCGAGAAATGGGGCAGTTGTCCTATCAAGGTTACACAGCTGTGAAACAGGCTTTCTTGATATTACACATTTTTATTCTATACATTAAAATGTGGTCTATGAACACAGCACGCATATAACTGTCTAGGTGTAATCTCTGGTCCATGCAAATAGATATGCAGCACTTTAATACAGTGTTTCAAGAAGGTTGAATAGTTATAGCCTCTCTGCAGTAGTATACAGTAAAGCTGATAATTTTCACTAGGGATGCACAGATACTTTTCGAGTACCAGTGCAGATACTTGGCATTTTCATGAGAACTACCAGGGTTGCAGCGGTTGCAGCTGGGACCTGGCTCTGGAGCTCCACCACTGACCTGAAATCATTAGTCTGTATTGTTTTAGAAAAACTGTCACATGACAATAAACAAAAATGTATCAGTACTTGTAAGTACTCGGCAAGTACCAGTACTCGCAAAACTGGTATCTGTGCATCACTTTATTTATATTTATAAAAACAAAATCGTACATTAAAACAGAGATGTACAAATCCCTGGAGCTCCGTGTGCTCCTTACAAATGGCAGCTGCCTCATAATTTTTGCATTTTTCTCTAGTCTAGCCTTGGAGCTCAAAAGTATCGGTACATGCACTCGTACTTGTACCGAGTACTGTACTTGGTATCTGTGCAACCCTAATTTTCACAGATAGACCTAAAATTGCTAGCATGGAGATGGGGCTTCAGTACCACCAAACGAATTCCTTTCCACTCCACTCCTTTCCAAAAGGAGCACTTTTTAAAGAATTATTCCTAAGAGACCGGAAAACCCAAACATCTGTTATATTTTAGTTTGAGAAAAAAAACAACCCAATGTTAGCTTACACTGCTGAATCTGCAAAGTTCTGGGTTTTTACCATCCTGTAGCCCACCTTTAACTTTATATTATTAGACTTAGCGGTACCTAACCCTATATAATACCCTAACTAAGGGAGGCTATGGAGCTCAGCTGCGGAACCCCGTTCCGCGTCACACACCCAAGACCAAGGGTACTTGTGCAGCAATGAATCTCGCCACTAGGTTTTGCGCATCATTGCACCAATCTCCCAAAAGAGTGATAGTAACAGTGGAACAATTAATTACAGCGAGGTTAATCAAGTTGAGGAGTCTCCCTCAATGCACCTGTTAAGCGGACCCGTTGGTGTAATGACAAGATCGATCTCCACAATCACTGACTGTTCTTGTCACAATACAGTATTGGTAGGAATTATCAACAAAGTTCTGAGAGTATAGCAGTTTCAATAACAGTTCACAGTTCTCAGTTGTACAGCAAGCAGCGCCTATGAGTTACCACCGGATGGCAATAGAGAGCTACACAGTATACTTGCGGTTAGCTGTTCTCAGGGAACTGATCCTCTCCTTAGACTGGTGAGCCCGCAATTGGATGAAGTGGCAGCAGGGACTTGCCAACGATCTGCTCGATCTGCGTGGGGATGTGAGGGCTCTGTGAGGAGAGGGTTTGTGTAGAGGCTCCGTTGTGCTGCGAGGCCAGTGAAGGTCTGGCGTCCGCATTGATTGCTGGATCGCCAGACATCTGAAATGTTCCGGTTTAAGAGGAGGAGGGGGCGGAGCCGTGTGACGTCATCGGCCCGGGAGCGACACCCCGCGGCGTGTCCGTGACGTCACGCGGGTGAGCCGCCGGGAGCCGTTACACCCTAAGCAATTATAAATAAATCCTATGAAACACTGAAGAATATTGAATAATGAACACCCTAAATAACTATAAGCATAGTGAGGTGAAGTGAGACTGCGACATCACTTTGAGCCCGCAACCACATGCAGGGGTAGTTCATATGCAATTAATTTCCCTTGCACATTTTTGATAGTTTGAAGTGAACACAGGGTCACCTCGATTCACGTAATCTTACTTCACCTCACTTTGCGGTAAATGAAGCCCAATATGTGCAATCTGACATTGCCCATTTCATGTGTAAAATCTTTTCATAGTCAATAATTGAATACCCTATATCGTAAAGGACCCAGTTTTGGGTTTATAGACATGTAAGTGTAATGTTTGTGCTTGTTTTTAAACAAGAAGAAAAACAAATTTATTTTTGTCTTTCAGTAACTTACAAAACGGTAACAGTAATTTGCAATATTGATGTTCAGAGTAAACATGCTCTTGTTAATTGCCTGTGCAAAAAAAATCATTTACATATTTCTGCAAGTCATATGCCAAATCGTTATTCCAGGACAGCATCACACAGCACAATGAGCATTCTATAAATGCTTACGAAGTACTGCATTTCTATTGTGAAATAAGAGTAAGCAG
>NW_017306569.1:592960-624165 GCF_000935625.1 Nanorana parkeri
TGCTTTTAGATGTTTTCAGTGTAATAAGTGTAAATATCATATTTAGTTTTAATATTTGAAAAAGCAACATCAGTGCTATAGTTAAATATTTTTGTAAACATTGTGTATGTTTATTGTTCCGGCAGAGCACTGACATGGCTATTCACAAAAGGGTGAAGAGTGTGGAGAAGGGAGGAGAAGTGAACAATCGAGGCCAAAATAGCGGATGTGGAAAAATTCTCCAATTTAGCTCACTTTCCAGTTCAGCTATGTTGTCCTAGATTGTTCACTTCTCCTGCCTTCTCCAAACTCTTCACCCTTTTGTGAATAACCCTGTTAGTATTGGTAACAATGCATAGCATAAATTGTAAATGCCAAAAATGTTGAGTTATTTGAGAGTTGACCCCAAAGCACTATTTTCTGCTGCTTCTTAACTGTTATAAATAGTACGAAATAGTAGACAGAGAAAAATCTCTCTGACTGGGGTTTTTTTGGTCTCCCAGGGGCAGTGCAATGAATAGACAAGTAATTATTACAGGTGAGACTAGGCAGTTCTAAATCTAATTTAATGATTGCGCATTGATATGGACATCCCTGACTTTTGAGGTTAACAGATATAAGTTAGGCTAAATGGAAGATATGGTTGTGTGACAGCTGCATATACTTCTTGAAGAACAGTTTTTTTGCCCATCATGTGATATAAAGATTTGGAATAGGTGCCAAACATCCAGGAGAATCCGATTTCATCATCACAGTAAGTGATGACCCAAATCTGCAAAAAGAACCTAACTAGATCACCAAACTTTAGATTGTTCCTTAAAGTGACACTTAACTCAGGAGTTAAATCTTAAAAATGCATTCAAGTACCCTATCAACAAAACAAATTACCTAATTTGTGTATCGCTCAGCTGTAGATCCTCCAATCATCTCTGAATTGGTGCTGACACTACTTCCTTCTGGAGGGTGGCTACTTTTGTTCCCCATGGTCCCTGTGTGTGTTTTAAAGTAGCAACCACTCCTAGTTGACTCCCTTCATTGACTACAATCTCAATACAATTTAGTAAACTAAATGTGAGATTGTTGTCCATCACAGGGGTGAGCTTGGACCGGTGGCTACTTTAAAACACACAGGGACCATGAGGAAGAAAAGTAGCCACCCTCCAGAAGGACCAATTAGCACCAATTCAGAGATGATTTAAGGATAAACAGCTGAGTGATTCACACATAAAATACATTTTTGTTAATAGGGTACTTGAATACATTTTTAAGATTTACCTCCTGAGTTTAGTGTCACATTCAGTATAAGTTATTCTAATATTTATGCATACTATCATATGCAATTTGCACAGGATTTACTTATACTTTACTTATACTCATTAGTAAAAATAAGGAATTTTGGTCAGATTGTTAGTTTATATATATAAATTGCTCTATGCTGTATTATATTGTTTTCTTTTACATTGAGTCATTACTCAACACAGAAAGAGCTTAACCTGTGCAAAAAAATAATGATTTGTGTATGTCACCTGTTATGTTGTTGTTGTTATTAATTTAAAAAACACTTTTAATAAAATACCTAAACATGTAAACTTGTTCTCTTTATTCTTGAATCAACATTTTCTCTAAATTGAAAAAGTGCAGTTATTGTAGCTTGCATCATTACAATTTGACAACAAAGTTAATTACTTGTTGGTATACAGTTGTTTTATCATCTCAACTGTATTACATCTAGAAATTTGCCAATATTTTCAAATGCGTATTTTAAAAAAAAATTGCTTAAAGCTGGCCATACACCACAAGAATTTCATTTTTGGAAAGCTTGTTTGATTTTTTTTTAGCAGTTAATCAGATGATTGCTTTTGGCCGTAGCACCAAAAAAAAGGAAGATTCTTGAATGCACAAAATGTTTACAGTGAATGTGGTTTTCATTTAGGAAACTCTAATGATTTCCAAAAGTGAATGTTAAAACCAAACAACTTTTCAAACAACATTCATCAAGTCCCTGATGGTATTATTAAGTGTTCTGGCGATTTTATTTTTTAATGAACATTTGTATAGAAATCTACCAGCGTATGGCCAGCTAAATCCTAATTCTGGGCTCAGGTCCCCCCACTTGTTCCCCTAAAAAAAGAAAAGTTAACTAATTTCATGATTTTTTTACCCTACATTCTATTGTCATCATTCTTATGCTTTACACCTTGAACATTAAGCATTAATCCATTCACAGATACATTACATTGCAGCCTATTCATATGTAAAGGGGTCGTTTAAAAAAGTAATGATGCCTGTATAATTTCAGTTTGCCTTCCAGCCAATCAGTATGTCAACAGCTAAATTATGAGCCAGCTTCTGTAATTTGCATATTGGTCATATGTCAATGCCTATAAAATACATTAGAATGCACACAAGTTCCACATGTTATAACCATTAATGTATTCCTCTTTGCAAATACAATTTTTTATGAGATCCTTTTGAAATATGTAACAATAAAAATGTCATCTTAAATGGCTGGTCAGTATTGTTTATTAGGTTGTCACTGCAATAGCAACTCTGAGCTTTGCATTCTGTCAGATTTAACCCCAGACTATTGTGTAGCACACTGCAACTTTAAATGCAATATGAAAGCAATACACTTGTGATTTCCCTATTTTATGTCCTGAATAAGAAATATCATAATAGTTCCAAATCTAAATGCGAAAAGAAATGCAAAAATAAAACTGAATGACTGATGTGATTAGCTTGATGGAGATGCATAAATACAGTGTAATGTTTCTTAATAGTTAAAACCTTGGGAAATATATCTTCTGTTGCAGCTGAAAATCAGTCAGCGGTGTCCCTAGGGTTTTCTCCACCTGAGGGAGGCAACGAACTTTAAAACATGGAAAAAGTTCTAACTCAAACTTTGAACTCAATGAAAGTCTATGGGACCAGAACTCAGAAAATCAAATGTCCCTTTTTTGAAGTTATTGGCCATAAAAAGGGTGGGAGACATGTATCAATGCAAAAAAAACACTTTTAAAAATACAGTTTTTAAAGGAGCAGTGATTTTTTACATTGCTTGAAGTGAAACAATAAAAATGAAAAATTCCTTTAAATATCATGCCTGGGTAAAGTTGCACTTCTGTACGATGTATAGAACCTGCTGCAGCAAAAATGGCATTTATAAAGGGAAAAAAAGCGTGCGGTCCCCCCTCCCAAACAATACCAGACCCTTTAGGTCTGGTAGGAATTTTAGAAGGGACCCCATTAAAAAAAAATGTGCGGGGTTCCCCCTTAAAGTCATACCAGGCCCTTAAGGTCTGGTAGGAATTTTAAGGAGGAAGCCCACCCTCAAAAATGGGGTGGAAAAAACATGGGGTCCCCCCTAAAATTCCTGACCAGACCCTTGATCAGAGCACAGGCCTGGCAGGTCAGGAAAGGAGGGGGACAAGCGAGCGCCCCCCCCCTTCCCTGCCATACCAGGCCACATGCCATCGGCACTGGGAGGGTGCTTTTCCATGGTCGTCCTGGGGCATTGGTTGTGGGGGTGCAGTCAGGGGGGCTTATTCACATTGGGGAACCCCTTTAATAAAGGGGCACCAAGATGCACTCCCCCCTTTTAAATGAGTAAGGGGTACCCCTACATATTCACTAAAGGGTTCAAATAAATTGTAAATAAAAATACCAGACTTTTGGAAAAAATCCTTTAGTTGAAAAAACAAAACAAAAAGACATGGATCCATCGATGTAATCCTAGGGTTGTTTTCAGTTCTTTCTTTAGAAATGCCACTTTTTGCTGCAGCAGGTTCTATACATCGTACAGATGCACCACTTTACAGGCAGTTTAAGAGGACCCCACAGGCACAATATTTAAAGCACTTTTTCATTGTTATTGTTTCACTTTAAGCAATGTTTAAATCACTGCTCCGTTAAAAACTGTATTTTTAAAAAGTGTTTTTTTCATTGATACATGTCCCCCAAGGCAGTACCTGAATCCCCGTACCCTTTTTATGGCCAATAACTTGCATATAAGCCTTCAAAAAGGGGACATTTGATTTTCAGAGTTCTGATCCCATAGACTTTCATTGAGTTCGAGTTCGAACTTTTTCCATGTTTGAAAGTTCGAGTTAGAACCCAACTCAGTTGTGTTCAGCTCATCACTATTTAGTGACAGGCTAGGACATGGAGGGGGTGAGTTGCGGAGTAAAGAGATATATTTAAGTGTCATTGGCATAGAGATGGTATTGGAAGCCATGTGAGGTTATTAACTGACCAAGGGAGGAGGTGTAGATAGAGAAGAGAAGGGGTCCAAGGACAGAGCCTTGGGGGACCCCTACAGAAAGAGGAAGAGGAAGTGAGGCATTTGATTTGCAGGTTACACTAAAGGAGAGCCGGTAGGAGGAGAACCGTGAGAGAGCAGAGTCATGTAGTCGAAGTGAATGGAGTTTTTGAGGAGAAGGTGGTCAACAGTGTCAAAAGTAGAAGAAAAGGTCTAATTGTAAGAGTAAGAAGTAGTGGCCATTGTTTTTAGCAGTTAGTAGGTCATTAGTGAGTTTTAGGGGGGCGAGAAGGTTATCAGCGAGGTGGCGGCTCAGACGCCTGTAGATAAGGCGTTCTAGGAGTTTGGGGGTGAATGGGAGTAAGGAGATTGGTCTGAGATTGTTGGTTGGTAGGGTCCAGTGAGGGTTTTGTGGGTACTGGGGTGACCAGCATATGCTTTAGAGGGGAGGGAAAGATGCCAGTAAAGAGTGAAAGATTGAAAATGTGAACATGTAATACTTCTTTGATAGGGATCTTCCTGGTGACTGCTTGAAATAGGAGGCAGTGTAGATAACCTTCCTCTATCCCTTCGGACATCATATACTGTCTATTAACAGCTTAATTCTTTCTGTCTTACTATGATCAAGCTGAGTGAATAATTTTTGGGGATTGGTCATAGCTCTGGAATCAATGTATCAGGTGAAAAAAATGATCAGACACACTCTTTTCAGTGTCAGGCACACTCAGTATGTGAGGCGTCTTCCTTTATTCTTTCACAATTCTGGCCTTTTATTGTTTAACTTGTTTTGCAAATTAATTCTAGCTTTCCAAATTCTGGTAGACCGATGAGTGCCGGTGTTGCTATATGAAATTATTTTTTTCTTCTCTTATAGCTAGCAGGTGAAGTACATCTTACATAGCCCTACAAGTGCTAGCCTTTTATTAGCTTAGTCTGGTATAGTTTTCTAATTAAGTACAGTTTATTGCCAGGATTTGTTCTTGCGCATACTTTCTGTAGCTCCTTCCACATTTGTATTGCAGTTTGACACTTGCATATGTGCAAAATTTGTTTACCATCTATGCTCGGGGCTGTAGCTGTTTGATCTTTTTTGCAGCAGGACTGGTACTTCTGGTTTATTAGATTCGCTACTGACAATTTTGATGATCACTGTTAGTGGCCATCATATGCTTTTGTGACCTTTTTCTGAGACTGTTTGGTTGTAACTTTGAGCTGTATCTGTAGCAGTGTTTAGTACTTTGGCTGCAGCTGGCTGGAGCTAGGCCCAAAACCGGTTGGAAAGCTGCTGCAGATAAGCCTTTTTTACCAGTCAGATGGTGCTAGACACATTACTGTATACCTTTTTGTTTTTAGGGCACAGGGACACACACAGAGTGGAAAGGGTTTTTAAGCTATTTCAAATGCTGATTAAATCACTTACAATGTATGCTGAATCTTTATGTTTGAAAGTTTTAATTTCTTGCAAAATCAGCTGGTTCCCTGAGAACTGGACCCGATATCCTGTTTTAAGGTGGCTCAATTTCATTGCATAATCCTATGGAGCCACCTTTTGTGTGTTAGTAAACTGTGTGTGTCTCCACAAACACACAAACAAAGCAGGGCAAACCAGTCATCTGCTCATTGATCCTCTCTCCCCCCTCCTCCCTTCTCAAAAGCTAGTAGATAGAGAGTGGTTGCAGAATATTCTGCCCCTTGTGATCTAGTACTGAACAGGAAGTTCAGGGAAGTGGAGCTGAGAGAATTGGGGCCAGCAGTTGGAAGCATGATGACTATAATCGCTTGGGTGAAAATATAAAGAAATTAATTATTGAAAAAAACTGAGAGTTTAACACTACTTAAACTCAAGAATGAAAGATGCCACTACCATACTATATGATACCACACTACGCTATATGATAGTGATGAGAGATAGTACACAATGTTAACAAAAAAGTTCATCATCATTGACCAAATATGGTCAGGACCATATTTGATCAATGATGTCACCCACGATCTCCATCCTCTTTGTTTAAATTCAGCAGCCAGCCAGGGAGCTGTAATTTGCAACAAGAATAGCGACAGAAGAAAAGAATAGCTGCAAAATGTACCCTGATGTAATTCCAAAATATTTTCCAGCAATGTGGATCCAACAGCAATCAAGATGAGCATTGTCCTGATGACCCTGGGAGAAAGACAACTGATTTGCCATGGTTGCGAGAATAATATTTAGCAATTTTCTGATAACTGTGGAACTATATTACATATGCTGCTGTTTGCAGATGGTTAGCAGCAACCTTTATTGAGCATACACAGTTTTTTTCAAAAGCTGCCCATGTGCAGTAGTCTGAAGGAGACAACATTCCTCATATTTAGTAATGACAGATAGATGACTAAGAACAATGGTCCATGAGCCAGATTGGTGTATTTTTTTGTTTTGTTTGTTACAGGAGTGCCTGTAAGCTCCGAATTGCTCTGATCACTGATCATCATCATTGCTCTGAGCTTACAGGGTAAGGACTCTCTTCCCAGTCCCATGTGAATGCTTAGGCCTGGCATTTGACATTCTGACACCCAGAGCTGCATCATGGCAGGAAGCAGAGAGAGACAGATACTCCTCCATTCCCAGAAGTACTGGGTATTTATTTCTACTCCAGGTGGCCAAACGGAGGAAAGGGGGAGTAAAAGAAAGGGATGGGGAGGATTTATGGGGGGGGGGGGGCATTTATGAGAACTTGTTGCTTTACATTGCAAATCACAGGTTAACTTTAAGAAGCTGCAGAGGTCTTACATGGAAAATAAAGCAATGATTGGTCCAGTCTGTAATAAGAACAATGCATTTTGGCTAACTAACTAACAGATATTTATAATGACATTGATCTCAGAAACATTTATTCTACTCACTTACACCATAAGTGAAATAACATGAATATATATGAAGCTCTAATGTTTATTGTGGTTTCGTTCTCTTTACATTTCTGCAACAATTAGTCATTCTGTCAAATACTCTTTCTATTAAATCCTCAGACACACCAAAACACCTTGTACTTCCTCGAGATGCAACTACACAATTTCAGAGAACAATTCCATCTTGTGGTTGCAGGGAGCTTAATCCTGTACATGTCACTATTAAGATCCCAGCAGTGGTTGACACAAGTACCATTAATTATCTGGAAGTGAAAGCCTCCAGGGAGTTTAATAGCATCACTGCTGGTATCTACATTAAGCCAAACCAGAGTAATTATATGAATCGACTACTCAATGTGCCTTCTATACTTGGATCTTGGAAGAAATTCAGGTAGCAAGATTTGTGAGAAAAAAATATGTTGCTCTTTCTAAAAACAGATATTTACATCTGTTGTGAAAAGCAGTGTCATTGACATGTGTATTTAACTCCATTTATGTAAACAATAAAATGGCATAGATCTTCAATCATATTATAATATTTTCCTTAACTTGGACCTGCTTAATCTAATACCAAATAATAGAGAAATGTCTAATGCGAAAATTATTTGGTTGCAGAATGAAGTAACATATTGCCTGCATGCAAGTTTTTACATCCACATATAGATTTCATTACCTTCCAGTGCCAGAACAAGGAAACCAAATGTAAGATGCCAAATTGCTCCCCCCTCCATTCCCCCCTGGTAAAGCTGGGATAAACACAGATATATTTTTGTTGTTCTACCTTGTGGTGATTTAAAAAAAAAAAAAAAAAGAGATTCATCTATCAATGTTAACAGCATGGATAAACGAATCTCCCACTGTGTACATTGCATTTGCTGTCAGATTACCCAAACAGTGCTGGCAGCTGATTGGTTGTATGCACCGTCTTCCCGACAATTTTCCAACATGTCCCTTCACCAAATGTCGATCTAATGATCGATTTTTGTCAAGGAGATAGGGCCACTCACAGATCAAATATTCAGCTAATTCAGTTTGTGTGTACCCAGCTTAAGTCAGGTTGTGCCTGCACATCTTCACATACAGTGCCCAAGCTGATGCAGGGTACAGAAATGACAACTTCTGTCTGCCAGCCCTACTCTTGATACCATTTAGGTCTGTATAAAAACAAACAAGATGGTTGGAGTATTCTGGCATGGTTAAATGTGTGTGCATTTGTTGTTACAATGCATTTATGAATGAAGTGTGCAAACAGGGTTCAACATACAGGAGTTGTTGTCTATGCTCCCCTTTCACAGAGTTAAGCCTAGCAGTCAAAGAGCAGTCTTAGCTGTACCCTGGCCACTACACCATCAAATGTAAGCACCTCCCATGCCTATGCAACAACACTTGTAATTTCAGTTTGCCATGATCAGCCTCTGACACCTTCCTTTCTGCAGACAAATTCAGCGCCAGTTCAACAGTAATTTTCCTATGCCCATGTCAGTTAAAAATACTATAAAGCAGGGGGAAGGCAAACTCCAACACTCCAGTTGTGGTGCAACTACAAATCCCATTAGGTATTGCATGCCTTTGACAACCATGGGCATGATTCCCAAAGGCAGATACAAGATGATTTATGGTTTCACCACAGCTGGAGAGACAGTTTACCTATCCCTGCTATAAAGTATTATTAGTTTTGTTTGCTTTTGACCAACAAATACCTGTATTTGTGCCCAGAGTTGCCACCCAAAAATTCTCTTTTACAAATCTGTATTTTGATTCTCAGGCTTCCAAGACTAAAGATATATTTGCCGTGTTGGTTGTATAGCAAGCTTCAGTATTTCAGGCAACCAATCATCGATGCATGCTACTAAATATATATATTGTGAGGGTGTTAGATCGACAGCGGGTGTGTGACCCCCTGGATAAGTTCACACCACAGAAATTAGGCACAGCAAACAAGGATTTCTTCTGGTGAAACACACGTGCAGTTTATTTACAACTAGTTACAAGTAAATTTGAGCAAAACAAACAAAACATGAAAATAAACACTTGCCTGTTGGCCACAGGCTGTGTCTCACCACACGAGTTTTGTCTTACTTTGTCACCACACAGGTCAGTAGACCGCTCCCCAGTCTACTCAGGCATGAAACTGGTTCTAGGGTGGAGCAAATCTCTGAGCAGTCTGGGAGTTCTTATAGAGGCCCTAATGAGCCAGCTTACTTCAGCTGGGCTCATTACCTCTCCCATTCCAGTCTCCCAGCACTCCCTCTAGTGAAAAAAATCTGCATACGACCTGAACCTGGGACACACATATATGCCATCCTGGATACACCCAGGCGATTTCACCAACTCCAGTCAGCGCTGAAGGAACAGAGAGGGGAGGGGGAATCCCTGCGGGGAGTGGTGACTGACTTCACCAACTTCTGTAGGAACAAGATCGTGAGCTGAGTGATCAGTGATTTGTGATCACTCAGTTCTCAATCAATAGAGTTGACGTGAGACAGATGCGGCTCTAACTATGGGGATGAGTGTATTTCACTCTCCATATAATTCTCCTTTAAAATGTTTTTAGTATTGTAAAATAAAGATTGTTGATATGTCAACAAAATATATTTGCATGCTAGCAGTTGTAATTAGTACCCAATTAACCCATTTTCTGAATCTGAGAGTTACATAGTTACATAGTATTTGAGGTTGAAAAAAAACATCCATTCAGTTCATCAAGTTCATTTTGAAATGTAAGATTATCTCTAGCTGTAAGACTTTTATTTAATTTTGAATAGAGTATAGGCATGGTTAAAACCAGCCAGTTTTTTTTACCCCTCATATCATTGCGGAGATTTTCATTTACTTCCTATCTTAAGGTGGCCATACACTTTACAACCATCGCAAGACCATAGTCTTGCGATGGTTGTAAAGTAATTTAGAAAGCGTATGATCTGCCCATCTTGGACAGACAGATCGTACTTGCGATCATCGCAAGCCTGCCCTGCTGAGGGGCGGGCTTCCGATGACCGTAATGCTGAACGGGCAGTGTGCGTGTGCGCACACCGGCCCGTTCGGCATTTGTCTCCCGAGCATGTCACAAACCAGTTTTTTTTTTTAGCATGTCAAATTTTTATTGAAAATAGTAAAAAATAAAACATTACACAACGATCAAGCATTGGTATACAGTTGAGACATTAACTCAGTATGCAGACTGATATCTAGACATGTCAAGCAAAGTACAGCCATAAACTTAAACTGAGTAACAAGGGTTCTACCATATGGATACCATCCGCTGCTAAGATGCGTCACAAACCAGTTTTTCGAACATGCTCCTTAGACAAAAGACGTGCGACCGTACAGTAGAAACGGTTGCACGCCTTCCATACACTTTGCCATTATCGTACGATTGCGGGATTTCCCGCGATTATTGTGTGATAATTGCACAGTGTATAAGCACCTTAAGAGACAAATCAGGAAACCAAAAAGTCTCTAAAAAAGTTTCATAGATACTGGAACAAGTGTTTTCATCTGAAGATTTCCCCTCTTTTCCCATTGACAAGTCTAAAAGTTTGATTCATCATTTTCTGTGACAGTGGTTTTTTGAAGTATTTTTAACGCCTTCAAGGCTACTAAAAATAGTTACCTCTTCAACTGCATTTAGTGGTTGCTCCCGACAACTTCCATATCATTATTGTGTCCCGTTGTGACATGGGAGTTTGTAGGAGGAACCACTGACTGAAGTGGGCCATCAGGACATTGACGCTGTCAGGAGTGTGGGTTTTGGAACACACTTCAACAGGAGATTCCTCTTCAACTTAGGACCGTCTGGCAGCACAGGCAGTGACACGGGTAAATATTTACCCTGTTCTTTTGCAGACACAGCTTTCTGGGCAATTTCGTTTTCCTGACAGGGTTAAAAGCAAACTCGAAGATCAATCCAGAACAACAATGTGCTCATTACAGTGCAGCTTTTCTGATTGTTCCAATGGCTGCAGGGGAATTTATTGGCCTGACGTTACAATTCATTACTGCCTTTTGCACCTTCTGAATATATTTGTCTCTCAAGGTGCGCTGCTTTTGTTATAACGTTTCTAAGAAATAATCCCTGCTGCCTTAATTTACTGTTTACTTTATGCCTATTGTTTGTTCTGAATGTCACCTCAGTTGTAAACCTCACAAAAGGCACTGCTGGAATCTCATGCAGCTATGACTTTTTATAACATTTCCATCTATTTAACATATCATCAGGTACACTATAATTAGACTGGTAGAAGTAAATGTTCAACAAAACATTAAAACCAACTTTAGATTTGTGAGGGCTTTGTACATCTAACAATTTAAACAATCAATGTTATTCAAATGCATTTTCAAGTTCTAAATAGATTCAGGCTATGTCAGCCTGAATCTAAAAAAAAAGATATGAATGTATCCATCATCTGTACAACAGTTGTCCATAAATAGGAGAAGAAACATTCCGCCACACTTAATTCTATCTAGGTTTTTTTAGAATATTACATGTTTGAGATTTCATTAATGTGTTCTAATGAATTCTTCTTGATTGTAAGCGGTGTGTTCTTCCCCTGACTATTTTTGCCAAATCAACAAGATACGAGACCAAAAATTGTGAGAGTAAAAAATAGCAAAAGAAATAGGCTTGCAAAGATGAAGTGACTAGTGGTTCTATATTGATGGCAGTAGAAGAAAGGTCTGGATCTCTTATAACAGTGGGTAAATTCGGCCAGGTCTTGTACGCCACAAGCAGCATAGAGGGAATGATAACCCTTAGGCAGCTCTTCCAGGGTTGGTGGCCGAAGGCCGACTCTTAACTTGAGTAGTGAGTGTGAAGTTCAGATGTTATTTTATTCAGACACCTTGTATCATAAAAAGCCAACAATTTGGGTGCTATTCAGCACCCAAGTTCTGGCCCTCCAGATGTGGTAGAAGTACAAATCCTATTATGCATCTGTCTCTGGGAGTCATGCCTTTGGCTGTGAATATCTTGCAATGCCTCATTGGATTTGAAGTTCCACAACAGCTGGAGGGCCGGAGCTTACCCACCCCTGATCTAGAATGATCATACTAATTTCCCCTCAGGACCCCTCCAATTTTATCAGTCCAGTACACTCTTCCTTCAACAGTACCAAGCCCTGATGAAGGGGGAACCTTTGAACCTCCAAAACACGATGGCTTTTTATAAATCTAAATAAAATAAAATCTACACTTTATACATTCTGTTTTTGGTACTTCCCCCCCTGCACCTGGAGTCCCTAAATTTTTAGAGGTCAGACTTTGAAACAGTTATTTAAATAAAGAATATTAAAAACATCAATAACATATTTGTTGAGACAAATCCAAAGTCATCTTAAAGGGATACTATAGTGTTTTTAGGTCAGTTGTATTCATGTATTCATTTTGAAGCTGTTTTATATATTTTTACTATCTACACAATTTTTGTTGTACAAATATACTGTGCATTTAATGCATATAAAGGTTTCCCAGAGCACTATGGGTTACCTGAACGCAATGCACAGTAGACCGTGGCACCCTTTCTGTCTCGGTCTTTCTGATCAAAACTTTAGAGTGAGACTTCTTTCCAGTAAGGGCTGATTCACTTGAAGGAAGTAACTGGGATGAGTTATTCACTTGTGTGTGTATATTTTAACCTGAGTAACTAAGTAAACAGCAGTCTTTTTGTTGTCAATAGAGATAGACAGGACAGACAAAAATAACACAAAATACTATTAAACAGTATTTCATATTAACCTTTAAGTAAAAACTGATTGTCCTTACTTTAATAAATATAGACAGGAAATATGTAAGAAACCACCATCATTTTTACGATCAACTGCCACGTTTCACTGCAGGATTGAAAATACCGTAGTTGCTTACTGTCACACTATAGGCAGTTCTAAATAAAGAGACATTGGCAAATAGTATGCAGAGCATTAACCTCCCTGGCGGTATGATTATGTCAGGAATTTTGTACCAAAAGCGGTACAATTTTTTGCATGATGTCCTTTGCTTTCTAAAATTAAAAATATTGATTACAATTTAAACATTTTTAATTTACATTTTTTTTTTTTTTGCTGAAAACATAACTAACCCCAAAACCCCATAACTAATCCTGTAAATAACACACTTCCTCTCCTAAGTTTGTTACGCTCACAAATTCCACTGTGTTTCTAGAAGGAGCTATGGTTGTCACTAGGCTGCTTTCCAGATTTGGACTACAAGTACGTCTTTCTCTCTTCTTCTCCAGTATATGGGGGGCAGAGTAATTTGTAGCTTACAAAAGATGAATTGGAATGAAGAAAAGCATCTGCCTGTAACTGAGTCTTCAAAGTGAAAAGGAATTTGCTTTTCATGATTGATTGTTTTTATGATTAGATAATTGAAGTGAATATTTGTACAATTATTTGAGTAAAGACTCAACTCATTGCATTTCTAGCAAGACCAAGAGTATTTCCTGTACTTCCTGCAAATATTCTTTGCCTGAAAAAATTAAACGAATACATTCACCACGTCTAAGGCCTGCCAAGCCGCAATAAATTATGTTTTTGTTCTTGGGTTTAGATAACCTTTAAGCCCTAACACATGTTCATTATATTAGGTTTTATATGTGGAATGTCGGTGGAGACATGATATTCACATGATGTTACAAACACCATCAGTGGTCTGTGGCCCCTCATAAGATCTCACAAGCTGTTATTTACAATTCTCTGCTAAAGCTGCCAGGAATGTATAGTAATGTTTATGTCAGGGTTCCACCCTAACTTTACTGGTTTGCAGCATGCTGGCTTGGCTGTCATTTCACTCACTTGTTCCTTCCTTGCTCAAGCAGACTCTGGAACGTTGCTCACTACTCCCGGCTCCCTCTTATGGTCAGATAGGAGAGCATCATCTGAGTGAGTCAGATGGGAGTTTCCTGTCTCTGAGTGATGATGCCACCCCAATCACCATATATATATATATATATACCACTCAGTCCAGTCTGACCTTGCCCAGTCTTCCTGCTACTCTGAGTATCCTGATTCCGTGTATGACCTGATCCTGGCTGACGTTCTCCTCTGGCTCCTGCTCCTGGCTTGTTCCTGACAACGCTGATTTCCTGGCTTGTTCCTGACGACGCTCATCTCTGTGTTCCTGACCTGGCTTGGACTACTAACCACTCCGGCTCCTGACTCTGGCTTGTTTCGGTTTAAGACTCTGCTTACTCCTGTGGACACTGTTCTTAATAAATATTTTAACTAGCACCTTTTGCTTGTCTAGTTTTCATTGTGCTCAGACAGTTTAATATTGAGTGTACATTTTGAACAGGTCAAACAACCACATAACTAACAAGAAATACAAGCAAAGAAAATATGTTAGCTACCATAGCTGACTGGTTTTTGAAGACGCACACTCTGAGACTGTCCTTGTGATTGTCTATAGATGTGATTGTCCTGAGTCAGAGGGGGTGATTTACTAACCTAAACACACGCACGCACTAGGTGCGTGTGATTTTTACACAGCAAAACGTATTTATCAACCAAAAAGTCTCTAAAAGCATATTTCCACTAATGCCATATATGGAAAAATCATGCACATGATGCATATATAATGCTGCTTCACAGTTTAGACAAAAATGGTTAGCTCATGCATTTACATTCCTGCATTCATCAACGCAAGCAACACAACATAGAGCTAATTTACACAACATCACCTTGCAAATTCATGCAGGGCTTTGCACAACACACCTGCTGGGTGTGTACACACTACAAAGGTGTTTAGATTCCACCCATAGATCATGCTGGGAGGGAACACACTACAGAGGTGTATACATGTTCGTGGTCTGTTTATAAGGTTAGTAAATCAACCCCAGAGTCTCGCTAACTACTAAAGCTAACATAAGTCTGAGAGCTCTAGACAAGCAACTAAAAAACAAATCAGCACTGATTTGTGTTGTCACTGTCCTAACCATTGCTCCAAGCTTGCTACCATGATAGACTATAATTTCAATACAAATTAGCTAGCTAAACGTGAGATTATAGTCCATCATGGGAGGGAGCTTGGAGCGGTGGCTACTTTACAACACCCACAGGGACCATGGGGAACAAAGGAGCCACCCTCCAGAAGGAAGGACAGTGTCAGCATAAATTAATAGATAATTAAGGTAGGTAAAGTACTTGAATGCAATTTAGAATTCAACTCCTGAGTTTAGTGTCACTTTAAATTATTTAGGTGTAGTGCTTATTGATCTTACATTGTTCTGCATGTTTTCTGTGATCTTGCACCCTTTTTAAAAAATCCCTGTTAACAAACAATGTATATGGTCTTATGCTGAACAAACAACATTAGTATGTTATGCTGCCTCCTAATGTGATGGGTTGACTCCATGCTATAGGTATGATTTTGTGAGCCAAAGCAAAAAGACATTATTATGAGTATTATAATGTGTGTGGGGAGGGGTGGGGGTGTTCTGTTATGAGTATTTTATATGCAAAACTGAATAAAAAGTACTTTAAAAAAAAAAAATAGTATTATAATGAGGAATCTACAGACTTTTGCTGGGAAGTAGAGGGCTTCAGCTAAATCCAACTTTGGCAAAATTTCCCCACTAAACACCCTGCTAAAAATAAAAATGTGTTACGTGATCTGCTTTGTTTCACCTATGTGTTGTCATAATTCTGAAAATAAAACTACATTGTCCCAGAAATCTATTATGTCAAAGTATTTCTCAGCTGTGTATTGGCTTTTATGAAAATGTGCCATAGGAGGTTATTCTTGTAAGAATAAAACAGCGACATGCAGCGATGGGACTTAGTTACTATTCACATTTTACTAGTCTATAAAAGGCAGTGTTTGCTGTAATCAGCAGATCTTCAGTTCTTACCTCAATAGGAAACCCACTGACTTTTTAATTAGAATATGATGCCAAGAACCTACAAACAGATGGTTCGTACTTTTCCCACTGTTTCTTGGCTGAATGTAAACGTTTAGGAAATGCTACAGTGTTATAATCTATTGTGTATTCACCTCTACACTATGATTCTTGTGCTATAATAACTTTAATAGTACGTTTCATTCTATGAGAAAAAACAAAGCTGGTGCAAACATCTATTAAAATAATCAAACACATTTCTCCGATTTTTGTGTTAAGAAATGTGCACAACAAAATTGGCCAAATACCATCAATATTAAATTAAAGACCTAGAAATGTAATAGAGCCTTGTAAACCAGGTCAAAAGATTGGGGTGTACAAAGACCGTATGTTGATGGTTACCAAATTAACTTTGTGATACACCAAAGGGTTGTACGGAGGGTGTTTTTCAACCTAGCCTTTGTTCCTCCATTACCCAGGTTTATGGTAATTTTACATTTTAATTGAAGCATTTACTTAAAGTATTATTAAGGGCTGGTTGTTTTTTGCTTTAATGCATTCTTTGCATTAAGGCAAAAAACACCCAGCACTTTTCTAACAATGAGCTGTGACGTGGTAGGGACGTCTATGGACGCACACAGCTATGTGCGGGCACGGCCATGATTGTGCTTGTACAGGCGCCTTCACAGCAGTCGGCTAGCTGATGGAGGTTTAATGTCGCTTTACCTTGAGTGGATAATTAAAGTCAACACTTAGGCTAAAAACACTTTTAGTAAATGGGCCTCCAGATATTAGCAGGGGTTTTTACTAAATGCTAACCGCTAATATGTTATCTGCAACCTTAAAGCTGAATAAACAGTTACTTTCACAGTATGCTAAATATATATATGAAATGTCTTCAATTTGTAAGATTTGAAATTCCTTTTAAGCCAGTCTTGTAATCCAGGAAGGGGTGTGACAAAGCAACAAACAAAGCAATGATTTTTTTTAAGCAATACAGCTTGGCCACTGACCTGTCCCCAGCCTGCTGATAGACCAGTAAAGGAACATTAGTGGATTCAATTGTGATGTTTTAGTATCTGTGTGGAGCAAATTATACTCAACTGAATCCCCCCATACAGTTTCCTCTCTGATGCCATTTCCGCGGTAGCACCTCAGGGCCACAGAGTAATCCTCACCTGCCAGTATACTTGACCCCCTAGGGCTGACACCAGTAGTCTTCTGGATCATGAGGGAACCTCTCCAGTGAACAGCCATTGGGAATTGTCCATGTCACATGGGCAATGACATGGAACCCTGGAAGAAGAACCCCAGTTGTTTTTTTTTCAGTCCCGTGATCAGTGAGGCGGGGAGAGGATATGAGGATGTTTATTTTATCCTGGATTTGAACTTTAAGGGCTACCTTACAGGAAATATATGGCTCCAGGAAACCCGTTGAGATATGTTATAGTTCAGTACCTGGATAGCTGAAAATGTTTTTGTACAGTCTGCCACTATTGGGGTTAATGTTAAAATGCATATTTTATTTACTTGCCACAGCCATTTTGAATAGTAAGCTCCAGTTTACAGACACAGAGCAGGGGTTAGGGAGTTGGCACTTTGTCTTCAAGCAGATTTCAGCTATAGAGTGAAAAACATAAATAGAAGGCACAAAAGTAATTTCTTTTCTACGCCTCATTATTCCACAGTGGCAGAGTACATTTAAAAAGAAAAGTGCTCGTTCCGTCTGTTCTCCATCATTTGTTTTCTTGCTTAAACTAGAATTAAACTCTGATTGAAAAACAATTGTACTATGTGGATAAAAGTAAGTGGAACTTTTCCACTTTTTTTGTAACTTACTATTCATTGCATTGAAAATCTGGGTGCCGTGCTCAGCTCTGTGGCATCCTTACCGTTGATGCACATCTTTTTGGCATTCCCTTGACAGCTCATGCAGGGAAGACCTCATTGATAGATATTAGGCTGAAACTTAAGGTGGCAACAATCCTCCTGCATAGACAGACACCCAGGGAGCATACTGTGATGTCCAATGCCTATGGTGCAGTCCAAGTTCAAACAACCAAAAGTTGCTGCTTTTGTTCAGTAAAGCATGTTCATGTCTATAGTATATGCTGTGCTGTCAGGGAAAAAAAAATCAGCATAGTGTTTGGGTATTTATCATTGGAATCATTGAGGGAGCAATTATGAAATCACTTATAAGCATGTGCTATTGTCACAGTAGGCATATCTGAGCATTCACACTGCATATGATACTCCTAACACTTTCCCTGGGATTAAAGGAGAACTATGGGGTCAGTGTTTTTCCCCATAGTTCTCCTTAGGGTAACGGGAGGACACAAACTAGCGTCCTCCCGTTACCCTAATCTCAGTATACCGCGAGCTACAGCTCGCGGTATACTGAGACCCCGCAGCCGGAGCGGATCCCGACGTAGATGACGGGATCCGCCCAGCTGCGTGAGTGACAGCTGGCTCTGCCTATCTAGAGGCAGAGCCAGCTGTACCCGCCCCCTCCCCCGTCCGTTCCGCCAGTCAGCGCTGGCAGATCGGAGCGGGGAGAGGGGAATCCAGCCCCCCCCCCGGTCACGGCAGAGAGCCGTGACAGGATCGAGAGGTGAGCGAACTTGGTATGTGTTCGCTCACCTCCCGATCTACTGAGCCGACCTGTGACAGTCTCATTGTCACAGGTCGGCTAGAACTATGAGGTGAGTGGAAATCACTCATCTCATAGTTCTCCTTTAACCACTTGAAGTCCGGGGTGCTAAACCCCCTTCCCATCCAGGCCATTTTTCAGTATTCAGCGCTGCGGTACTTTGACTGACATTTATTCTGTCATGCAACGCTGTACTGAAATGAATTTTATACCCTTTTTTGGGGACAGATAGAGCTTTCTTTTGGTGGTATTTAATCACGACTGCAGGTTTTATTTTTTATTATTTTATTTTATTTATTTTTATTAAGGAAAATTTACAGAATTTTTTTTAAAAAAAACTGTTTCCCCTATATTAAATTTGAAAACATTTATTATTACCCAATTTTTTGGTAAAATATAAAAGACAGGGTCACGTCAGGTAAAAAGACATCAAACATGTCAAGTCTTCAAATTGCGCACGCGCGTGAAACCTCAAAAAAAATACATTACCCAAAATTGGCCATAGGGACGCTTTAAAAGCTGTTACCGCTCATCAGTTTAGTGTTATCAGTGATAGCACAGAGGGAGATCAGCAACCGGCAGCACTCGAGGGGGGATGGCTGGAGACAAAATCGTGCCATACAACCGATCGGCAGCTATAGGGCCGCTGATCGGTTGTATGTGAAACAGCCGTTAACGGCTGTAAAAACGGGTGGGTCTTTCCTGCCCATGCGCGCGCAAGGGGGCGTGCGCGAGCAGGAAAAAATTCCGCCTGGAGACAGCAACCCGCTGATGCAAGTCCGCCCTTAGTCCGTTTTTTCTTAACGGGCGACGGCAGGGGGTTAAAGTGTCTTAGACACTTTAGAATTTTGACATGCTTCCACACAGGTACATAAATTTGTCAAAAGGGGAGAGCGCCGAGGTCGAAGTGTCCATGCCAGACATTCTGTCCCCATCAGGCTCTGCCCACTATGACTGTTCAGTCCCGAGTCATTTGTTGCTAGGACCACTGGCAGCCTTTGTTGTAGCAACCAAAAAAGCTATGCAGCCGCATGCAAACAAGCCACATGGCTTGCTCTTTAATACTTGTACACAGTTTACAGCCTCATTCCGAGCACCGTGACCTGTCTCCGTATTCTAACTTTGAGTTGGTCTTCATTACCTCGTTTCCTTATCTATAAACTGGCAATATTTTTTTTAGTTTGTCACAGTCATAGCAACACATTGTGAAAGTGACGTAAGTAAGAACTACCCAAAACCTTTGCACGTCAAAAGACTATCAGGAATTGGGTGCAGGACTTGTCTAATGTGAAAATAGCCAATGTGCACTATGGCTTTTTTTTTTTACAACTCCTTTATTGATATCAGGGTGCACTTTAAAAAAGTACAGTGTCACGCCTAAAGGAGATGTGCATGTAAAATTGCTAACAACAGCTAGATAGACCCCAAAACACTGGAGAAAAAATAATTTTTTTTAGGCTCATTACCACTTAGCTGGTTTATGTTCAGATGGTGGAGTGTACAAAATATACTCCTTAGTAATTTCATTATATCTAATCTGTTGCCTGTACCAATGTATCCACATGTTTCATGGATGCTGATAAATGGTAAGAGGATACAAGCTGATTGTCTGTGATTGATGCACTGGTGTACATGCATAAGCTTTAGTAAATCAGGCCCAGTGTCTTGAGAACCACATGCCGTTTTCTACATCCTCTGAAACTGTCTCTAGATTCTTCCAAATTTATGATATCATTACTGATAACAAAGGCTACATTTCATGTTTACTCTTATTCATCATCACTTGTTATATTTTACAGTGACTCAAGAGCTGAAAGAGGTTGGGGATATTTTCTCTTACCAATTATGCACTGTGATGAGGAAATATACAGTCCTTTGACATTGTCGTCAAGTCTTGTGCTTTTCTGTAACCTTTCAATAACTTCAAAGAAAATGTTATTTTATACATACATATATATATATATATATATATATATATATAGTCAAAAGAATATCTGGAATTGGGTGCAGGATTTTCTAATGTGACAATAGCCCCAGAAAAGTGTCACAAATTGCCTCCAATGTGCACTATGGCTTTTTTACAACCCCTTTATTGATATCAGGGTGCACTTTAAAAAAGTGACTTATATATCAAAACGATTAAAAAAACAGCTGTTGCTGCAATATTCACCTTCAGTTCAGAACTGACACCCCCACCTCTCCAAGATACATTTTATTTTACTTGTTGAGTGGTGGCCATCATCTTTTTCTGAGCCCAGGTTGTCATGGACCAGCCCTCTGCGGTGGCCTAATTACACAACCTGGGCTCAAAGGATTACTGCATTACAAAGCACTCATTACGTGAGCTCGATTTGGTGCAGAAATAAGCCTTACCCCCCTGCTATAACTGGTGCAGAAGAGGGGGATGGAGTTTATGAATACTACACTTACTCAATCACAACTCCAAGATGAATGAAGCAAACATAAATGAACCTCATTAGGTAGTGAAGAAAAGATAAGAATAACAGTCCTGTACCTAGCACCCACAATAATCAATCCAATAATTGCATCTTCCATATTTTTATTCTGGCAGGTTATGTCTAAAAATGTGAGCCCACATCAAGCTGAAGCCTCTTAATTCCAGTGAAAAAGGAAGATGTAAAATAAGGAGAGGATAGTTGAATATAAATAGTAAGTAATAGGCCAAGGTATCTTGGCCGTGTTTGTGGGAGGAGTTGCGGCGGCTCTCCTCCCCTTAAGAAGGGAGACAGGGAGCTTCAGGGCACGTCACAGCGAGGTCGCGCTTGACCCCCCCGCCCTTCCCCAGGTTCTATCATTTCACTAGAGCGTGCCCACTTATTTGGCACGCTGACCACAAAATCATGGCACACATCAGGTTGGTATTATGTAGGGGTCATGAAGGTTCGGAAGCCTAAGTAACTCTGACCACAAATACTTTTATATACCTCTCCTGCAATGAGAGAGTGATTCACTGGAGGTCCAGGATACCTTCATTACTGAAGTAGTAGAAGTTGTACCCTTTGCAAAATTCATGTTCACTGAACATAGCTAATAAGGGGAAGCTGCGTTCACTTTGATCAACCATGAGGCCCCATTCACACAAGATCAGAAGCAGTTCAGCGCGGTTTTCCGAGCGAATTTTGAAAGGGCGGTTTTGGGCGTTTTTTATCTCGTTTCAATGCTGAAACGCAATTAAAGATGCCCCAATACGCTCTGATCAGCGTGTTTCCATTGCAATCTATATGCGCGACAAAAGAACTCAGGGAGCATTTTGGCCAGTTCGGAGACGCGCGATTGCATGAACTGGCCTCTTAGGAATGGATGGGATCGTTCATGACAGCGGTTAAGTGCAGACAAATCCGCGCAACCGAACTGCCCTGGTGTGAACGGGGCCTTATAATGCTAGTAAAAATCCTGTTTTTCAGATTCCCCTCACACATGATTGGGCATTCAAATTGCCTTCAGGTGTACTGTATTTACAAACATTTACTTTGCAAAGAGTTCATTCACTTTGCTACGTAAACGGCCTCTATTCTTTAGTAAATAAAGGGTCTGTGCCCAGATCATCCGTAACATCATGGTGACTGAAATCACCTGACAAAGCACAGAATAGAATTGCATAATGGGAGATGAACCATTTTTTGTGGTTTAGACCTGTTCAGGCAAAATATTCTCATGGAAATGATTGCAAACATACCAGAGGATGAATTCAAAACACTGTGTGTGTAGATAATTTGTAATTTAGATAGAAATAGGGATTCATGGCGTTCCCCTTTAAAATTCTCAGAGAACCTATAAGAGAAATCTACCCCTGGAGACCCAGCAGCAACCTCATCTGCAGCTGTGATATATCTTACTTAGCTTTAATATACAATACTCAAGATTAGTAGTGCTGGGAAATCTAAACAGAAGTTAATTGTGATGACAATGTGACATTGTACCACTACTCGTTTTCATTACTAGTGTACACTCTTCTAATGCTTGCTTGTTAGATTTACATTTCCTTGTAGTTTAACTATAACTATTGCAACAGATAATTTTGCTTTTCTTCATCCAACACTTTCGGGAATGTTGTTCTCTGGTTTCTTTCACCAATGACAAAACAGGACACAGAGATTAAATAGACTCCAGGAAAGACTCGCAACTCCATGCAAACAGCTTAACTGTCGCTTCTTGAAGAAGTGGTCATGGAGATTTCTTAAGTTGCAATTGTTTTGTTAGGTGATGCTCCAGTTTCAGACAGCCGCAGGACAAGTGCAGATGTAAACAATTGCAAACTTTTGCAAAACTTGCGTAAAACATGTGCAAGCTCTGGTCAAAACAGGCGCACATGTTAAAAGGAGTGGCTAAACAGATTTGCATATAAAAAAAGACTTAGGGGCTAAAACCTGCTTTGATAAATTGAAAGTTTGCTGCCCCCTAACCAACAGTTTCAAAATATGTAACAAGCTAGCTGTGACTTTGGCCTGGTGAATAACCTGACATGTGTAATGCTCGCCCTGGGTGAGGGTCAATTCCCTCCGTGGATCGCAACTGCGGACTGGAGAGGTTCGTAGGAACGGGTATCAGAATAGCAGCCACTCCCTGAATTGCCCAGTTTTGTAGATTTAGGCGGTTAGGAGGCTGCAACACATCACACCCCGTTTGTACAGCATGCAATAGTAATAAACTGGTTCAAGTATGCAATTGCAGGTA
This sequence comes from Nanorana parkeri, assembly GCF_000935625.1. Classification (NCBI taxonomy): domain Eukaryota; kingdom Metazoa; phylum Chordata; class Amphibia; order Anura; family Dicroglossidae; genus Nanorana; species Nanorana parkeri. The sequence goes on from NW_017306569.1 coordinate 616,256, forward strand.
ATAGTAATGCACTGGTTCAAGTATGCTATTGCAGGTAATAGTAATGCACTGGTTCAAGGTAGTACACAGCAGGCAATAGTAATAAACTGGTTCAAGGTAGTATATAGCAGGCAATTGTAACAAACTGGTTCAAGGATATATATAGCAGGCAATTGGGAGTACTGGTTCAAGTATGTCACAGCAGGTAATAGTGATGCACTGGTTCAAGGTTGTACACAGCAGGCAACAGTAATAAACTGGTTCAATAGGTAGCAAATGCACAGGAGTACTGCGGCTACTGCCTTACATAGCCCAGGTTACTTGCGGTTTAGTGACCACTGCTATGTTCATATGAGGGTACTGGGTCCGGTTAGGTTGAGGCGAGTGGAGCGCTGAGTTGATCAGCGTCCTTCCACTATCAACAGAAAGACGCCAATCAACTACTGGATCTCGGCTTTATGCCGAGTGCTGCGTCTTGAAGGGGCGGAGCTTCGCGGCGCGCCTGCACCCGACGTAGACTGCTCTGAAGGGAGAGATGAAGGAGGCCGGTGATGCGCCTGCGCGAAGCGGCGACGGAGAGCAGCACCAGACGCCATCCGACGGCGAGCTGGGGTTGCTGAGCCGTGGCGCGCCTGCGCAGGACCGCGACGGCCACCCGCACCAGATCCCTGCAGTGTCCGTCCATTACAACATGGCACTAACAATTTACCTGGCATGACTACAGAGCCATAAACAAACAAATCCAGTTTCTTCCATTATGTCTACCACCTTCAAAAAGGCCACAATCAGGGAGCAAGATATACCCCATCTATATTATCAATCACCAGAGGCCATTTGGCAGAGAATGTTTTGAATACAATTAGTATTATTACTTGAATCCATCTTTTTACATAGCACAGAAAGTCTAACAATGGCAGCTTGCTGACCATTTTACAATGCTGTGGCTAGGGGCTGGTTGATGACCAAACTGTATTGCTTAACTTCAGTGGGGTTACTGGGGTATGCTGTGTGGCAGGGGTGTCTGAGTCACAAGTCTTACAGATAAATCAGCTCGCATAATTTTTTTTTTTATCAAGATATTCTTTAATATGGAATTACCAAGTTCTTCAAGTTGTTTTTAAAATTTCATAGAACAGAGAAACTTAAAATTAACAAACTCAGAACTATACAGTGTGACTTACGGTGCATAAAGAATTAGAAAAAAACATCCTTCAATCCACTTGTCGTATATGTAGTTGGTGTAAACTTCCAACCCAACCTTGAAGTATGATATTGTAATATATAATGTGGATTCATGAAGACAGTTTCATTGTAAATGAGAGATATATCAATAAAAGATTTTATCTATGATTCAAGAATAACAATGGTCTGTGTGATCTTCACTGAACTTGAGAAGCAGAATACATAGGGGTTGATTTATAAAACATCCACCCAGCCATAAGCTGGGTAAGTGTTGTTTGCACAGCTTTACTGCCACTAGATATCTCTATTTAGTCGAGGGAATGCCATGAGAATGGTATTTTCCCAGCATGGGCCCCATAGTGTATGGCAGGAGGTATATATCTCTTCCAGAGACCCGAGGTCTCTTTGCAGTGTTCTGTTACTGTTCGCCTGTAAATGGACCTATATCTTGAACCCATTTTTCTTCTGTTCTTTTTTTCTTGCTTTCTTCTATACTTACTTTTGTCAGTGGGCTGTAAGAACTAGTAAGCAGAGTGAGATACATTTGAGATACTTCTGCACTGAGCTATGGGTAAAATCAATTCAGTTTTGTGAAATATAAGGTCAGTAATATTTGTTGACCAGCAGGGGAATGTGAAAGTTGGAGATATCTTAAAAAACTTAGTCTGTAGTTGCTGGAAGGATTTGCTGGAAGTCTAATAGCTTGATATAGGTGAGGAGGTTGTCAGCATTTTTCCAGGGACCCTTCCAAATTAATCAGCTAAGTGAGACATCTGTTATCCCACAGTGAGTATATTCAATAAAGCCCTGAGAATTAAGGATTAATTCAATGTCTTTTCAGATCGTATAGTACAAATTGAGAATGGGGTAGCGTGCATATTTTTTTCTTAAATCAACCGCTTTCAAGGTTGAATTATTACATTGCTCATGCACAAGGGATGATGTCAGTGCTTGGTTAGGGCCACCCAATAGACAAAAGTGCCATCCCCCAAAGTACTGCAGTCATGCTGCCAAATAATACTGCCAATTCTTCATCTTCCCAGGGAAGGCATAACATTTCCAATTTCATTTAGGAAAGTATACTGCTCTAGATAAGTTCGTGAAATAGCACACATCATTTGTGAAACCATTTTTTTGGTATCCAAATATGAGTGTCGTGAAAGATATATGAGGGAGTTAAGGTAGCCATGTAATTTTTATGAAATGTATACTTTGTACTATGGTTAGAGGCAACTGTGTCCAGATTTTAGATTTGTATTCAAACCTGGGGCGCAATGGAAGTAAATTAGGTTTTGCTGTGGTCATACAGGGATTAAATATTGAATTGGGTCTAGTGGTAGTAGACAATTTATTATTAGGTCCAAAAACCTACCAAAGTTTTGCACTGTTATCATAGCATTTTCCAGGAAGGCTTACATTTTGCATCAAGGGTATCACATTATACTCTATGTCACCCACCAGAACCTCCAGTCTAGAAGTACCTTCTCTTATTTTTGTTTACAAGACCAATACGTGTGATTCCCTCTGTGAAGCCGCCACATCATAACCCCACCAACATTTTGGCGTAGTCGGCAGGATGTCAGAACCACCGTCCTCAGGCGGGGGAGTGGCTAGAGGGTCAATCATGGCACCATATGGAGCAGCTTTGGCACTGATTCCAAAATTTGATGGCACCAATATCTCCCTGACAGACTGGGTGGAGAGATTGGACAGCTCAGTCCACTTGTTCGAAATACCCGCAGCACACTTTGCAGATTTGACTGTTAATGCGCTAGAAGGGAAAGCCCGCCGGGCTGTGATGGCTCTGCCCGAGAAGGAAAGAGATAGCTGTAGCAGGGGTCACTTGTATGTCCATGAAGGTCTATGAACAAAACCTCAGAAGGGTCGGGGTTGTGGTGACCTGGAATGCCTCCTTCCCAGAGATTCCAGTGGTGCTGGGCATGAACGCTCTAAAAGAACTGGACTCAACCCGCCTTCTTCGGGAGGCTTCAAAGCAGACATCCGGGCAGTCAGAGCCGCAGCTGCAGAATCTGATCAACGCTTGTACAGAGAAAGTTGGGGTCATCCGCCTCCCTGCCCGGCATTGGGTTATTATATCCTCACGTCGTGAGTTGGTGTGCCCCCTTCCCGTGGTGACTAGAAGACACGTAACAGGAGCTACCGTGATGGTAGAACCACAACGTAATCTGGAAACAAAAGGTGAATAGGTGGTAGCCAGGACTCTGTCGGTTGTCCGGCAGGGACAAGTGTTGGTGCAACTGGTTAACTTGGGGTCCACTCTTATCCAAGTGCCCACGGACGTGGCCATTGCAGATTTGTATACGGTACCCAAAAGCTGTATTACTGATCCTTGCCCTGGGGTGGAGGCCGCCTGTGCTTATTTACAAACGGCCCTACCTGACTCGGAAGATGCCCACCTTTCGCAATTGTTAGCACAACTTGCACTTCCGGTGCAAGGGATGATCCCTGAACAACGAAACAAGCTCCAGCAACTAGTTCGTAGAAATATGATCGCATTCTCTCAGGGCCTTGAAGACTACGGCTGTACTAATGCTTTGGATCATTCAATCCACACTGGAGACATGGCTCCTATTCGTGAAAGGTATCGTAATATACGCCCTGCTCTTTGTCAAGAGGACAGAGACCTATTACGTAGTATGCTGCAAGGGGGGGGGGGGGGTGATTCGAGAGAGTCACTGTCCCTGGGCTACGCACATAGTTCTTGTGCGGAAAAAAATTGGCAACTTAGGTTTTTGTGTGGACTATCGCAGATTGAATGCCTGTACTCATCGAGATGCGTACCCACTGCCCAGGGTCGAAGAATCCCTAATGGCCTTGGGGCAGGCTCAGTACTTCTCCACTCTAAACTTGGCCAGCGGATACTGGCAGGTCCCAGTAAAAGAGGAGGATCGTGAAAAAACTGCTTTTATCACCCCTCTGGGACTATACGGGTTTAATCGGACGCCCTTTGGCCTGACTAATGCCCCAAGCACTTTCCAAAGGCTAATAGAACGTTGCTTGGGAGACTTGAACTTTGACTCCGTCCTGATTTACTTAGATGACATCATCATCTTTTCCAAAACGTTCGAGGACCATCTGCTACATCTGGATCAAGTCCTCACGCGGCTAGCCCAATATGGCCTTAGGCTCAAACCGGAAAAATTTCATCTCATGAAAACCAAAATCCAGTATTTAGGGCATGTGGTCGAGGCAAAAGGGGTGTCCCCCGATCCCGATAAATTTCAGGTGGTACAGACTTGGACAATCCCTAAAACGGTAACAGAGCTTCGCTCCTTCTTGGGGCTTGTGGGTTACTACCGCAAATTCATTCCGAACTTTGCTACTATTGCAGCCCCCTTGACCCAGTTGCTGCGTGGACAACCTGCCCACTGAAAAGGAAAATCTTCTCCCAGTATTATTGACAGTTGGGGGGCAGCACAAAGTGAGGCATTGGGGGCCCTCAAGGCGAAGTTGACTTCTGTTCCCATATTTGCTTACGCTGACTACTGTAAACCCTCCCGGGTGTACACCGATGCCAGTCTCCAAGGATTGGGGTCTGTGCTTGCTCGAGAGCAAGATGGAACTGAACGTGTGATCGCCTATGCAATTCGGAGTTTACTCTCTACAGAACGTAATCCAGTCAACTACAGTTCTTTTAAACTCGAGCTGTTAGCGGTAGTCTGGGTCGTCATCGAAAAGAGACTGCTAAACTTGGGGCCTTGGAGCAACGCTGGGTGGCACGACTGGCCCGGTTCAACTATACCATTCACTACAAACCAGGATGCTCCAATGGTAATGCTGATGCCCTCTCCCAGTTTCCTCTTGACCAGCCTCAGGATGATATAGATCAACTGCTCGAAGCGGATGAGGTTGTTCCTCTGGTGGCAACCTGCAAGTGCAACTGGCCTCAACGGCTCTGCAAAGTAACCAAGTTCCACCAAGAGGGCCAGAGATTCATACTCCTCGAGAGTGGCTGCAACTCCAGTGGAAAGACCCTGACATTGATCAGCTCATGAGATATTGGGACAGGAATCGGAAACCAGATTCTAAGGAGCGAAGAAGGCTCTCGTCGACATTGTGTCAGCTTCTAAAGCAGTGGGATATGCTGGAAAGATATAATGGACTCTTGTACCGGAAGACACGGGTTCCAGGGGAGCCGCGAGTTATTCATCAACTGATCATCCCTCAATCGGAGGCCTTAGAGGTTTGTTAAGTCTTTCATCGTATTGGAGGACACTTCTGTGCAGAACGGACGGAGGCCTTTATTCGTACGTACATATTTTGTCCGGAATTGTCTAAGTGGGTGCAGAAGGCATGTCAGGGGTGTCAGAGTTGTGCTATACACAAAGGGAAAACAGAGAAAACTACCCCTTTGGTGGTGAGCACAGGAGAACCCTTTGAATTACTGACCATGGACTTTCTGACAGTGGCTGACACCTCTTCGGGGTACCGTCATGCCTTGGTGTTTGTGGACCACTTCTCTAAGTTCGCCATCGTGTTGCCAACCAAAGATCAGACGGCCGTCACTACAGCTAAACTGTTCTGGACCCATGTGGTCCAGCCCTACGGGTGCCCCAAAAGGTTTCTGTCTGACCAAGGGCCGAACTTTGAGTCCAAGGTGTTTTCTGAACTGTGTCGCCTTAGTAGTATTCGGAAGTCTCATATTACCCCTTACCATCCCCAAAGAAATGGGGCCTGTGAACGCTTTAATCGCACATTGTTAGGATTGATTTGCACATTAGAGCAAGAACATTGAGAACGCACTGCATAGAACCACTGGTTATACTCCCCATTTTTTTATCTTTGGCCGTTGTGGCCGTTTACCGGTGGATTTACTTTTGGAAACTTCAGAGTCTATCACGGCAAGGACCCCTGATGAATGGGTCCAAGATCACTGGCACCGCCTGGATCAAGCCAAACAGATAGTGCTGGGGAGACATCAGGATTTAGCCGAGGAAAGTGCTGTTCAATTGTTTCCACTTACACCTGGAGACAGAGTCTTGGTAAGAAATCCCAAACACCTGAGGGGCAGCAAGCTGGAGCCCAAGTGGGAGCCCAGTCCATATCGGGTCAAGCAGCAACCTTTTCCTGGGCGGCCTGTGTATGATCTGGTTTCAGAGAAGCCAGATGGGCCGCACAAGAGACTGCACCGTAATCTTCTTCGTCCCTGTGTGTACAGTGCTGATTCACTAATAGATAATCCTATTCCTGTCTTTCCCCCATCTGCTAGACTGGACAAAAGCCAGGAAATCCTCAACAGTGATTCGGCAGCCTGGTACCTGCCCCCTCTGCCGGCGGTAGAGAATTTATCCCCAGCTGAAGGAATTACAGAGAACCAGGCTGCTGCTACTGAATGGGACTTATCTGCGAGGGAACCAGATGTGCAACTTTCTCCCACTCCTGTTGAGGATGAGCCTCTTATGGATGAAGTAGCACCTACAAATCCTGTTGCAGAGGAGGAACAGTGCCCTGTTGCGTCTGATGGAGATGGACAGTTGGAGGATCCGGAGCCTCGCTTACCCAAGCCTACTACCAGAGGACTGAAACCTGTCAAATATTCTGATTACGTGACTTGAACTGTTATGTGTTGCTTGTTTTCTTGCTTACTATACACCAAGTGGCCAGATTATTATGACCACCCCCATCAGTACTTCGTTGGGCCACGAGATTACTTTGTTAGGCCACCTCGTGATTCCACGAGATGTTGAAAGGTGATGCGAGGATTCTGACACTGCACTGTTGCCCTTCTGTTGTCTTGTACCAGTCTTGCCACTCTCCGTTCTGCCCTAACATTGACTAGTCGCTAACGGCCACAATTTGTACGTTCAGACCCAGATTTTCGGCTGACAGTCCAGTCTTTAAACACTTTAACCTCCCTGGCGGTAATCCCGAGCGTGACTCGGGGTTAATTTTCTCTGCCAGGAGCGGTAACCCCGAGTCACGCTCGGGGTAACATTGCAGAGCTGTCAGCGGAGTCTCCCTACCTTCTCCTGGCGATCTAGCGATGTCCTCCGCTATGATCGCCGGCGAGAGTGCCGGCGGCATCTGACTTCCTGGTTCCGTTCCCTGCGAGCAGCAGCGGCGCATGGGAGCAGAACTGGGCGGGAAATTCAAAAGTAACATAAAAGTGACACACACATAAAAGAGGTGATACATTGTAATCTGAGAGGATTACACTGTATCACCTCAGATCTGACACTTGATCACAGTACAGTGCCCCTTGCCTGCCATTTTACTGTCATTTGTGCTCATAAAATATTTATAACATGGCATCAAAAAAGCTCCACTTTACTACAAAAGCGCTTTTGGGCCAGTTGAGTGACAGCGACACGGAGGTGCTCGCAGAAGTGAGCGATAGTGAGTCGTGGGGAGATTTGTCGTCTGACACGTCTGACACTGACCTGGCAAGTGACAACGGCGATGATCCTGCACCTGACCTCAGCGATGTGCGCACTTGGTGCCCTATTGACTGCGATACGGACCAGGTAGCACCCCAAGATTCCTGTTCACTGGATCACCTGGGATGAAGGTAGATGTTGAGCGTGACAACCCTCTGGCATACCTGCAATTATTCCTCACTGAGGAGGTAATTGAAAAAATTGTCACGGAGACAAATCGCTACCAAGAGCAGCAATCCGCTACGCTGCATGCCAGGTTTTCCAGAAGCAGAAAGTGGGAACCGGTGACCAAAGAGGACATCTGGCAGTTTCTGGGACTCATCATTCTTCAGGGGGTGGTGGGGAAACCGC
>NW_017306569.1:628316-684329 GCF_000935625.1 Nanorana parkeri
CAGAAATGGTACTGGACCACCAATAAGTTACTGGCCACTCCGTTTTTTGGCACCGTGATGTCAGAATACCGGTTTTCCCTCATCATGAAGTATTTCCACTTCACGAACAATGAAGAATTTGATGAGGCCATGCATCCTGCGCCCAAACTAAAAAAAATCTGGGAGGTATGCCAAATTATTGTGACCAATTTCCAGCGGACCTACGTGCCAGAAAGGGACATCAGCGTGGATGAAAGTTTGATGGCCTACAAGGGACGACTAAGCTGGATACAGTACATTGCATCCAAAAGAGTGCGGTTTGGCATCAAATCCTACATGCTCTGCGAGTCATCCACTGGGTACATCTGGAATTCGGTCATTTACACCGGTAAAGGCACGAAGTTCACTGCTGGAACCATTGCTGAACCAGGGATATTGTGTGACCACGGACAATTTCTATACGTCTCCGGAACTGTATGAGGTTTTGCTACAAAACAAGACTGATGCATATGGTACCGTTAGGCCTAACCGACGTGACATGCCATCTCTGTTTGCCAAGAAAAAATTCAAAACCGGAGAAATGGTTGCCTGGCAAAAGGGTAAGATGATGGCAATGCGATTACGAGACAAGAAGGACGTGTGTCTTATGAGTACTGTGCACAATACCTCCACTGCCATGGTCCACACAAAAGGTGGGAAACATGTGCTGTAGCCGCAAGTCGTGATAGACTATAATAACACTATGGGAGGTGTCGACAGAGCCGATCAGGCAATGACATTTTATCCGGCTATGCGCAAACAGCAAAAAAAATATTATAAGAAGATCTTCAGGCATCTTCTGGAACAATGCCTTTGGAATGCATATATCCTGCACAGAGCAAAGATTGACAAGCCTCTTGTTCATTCTGAGTTTATCTGGAAGGTGGCTGAGCCGATTTTTCTCAACCACCAGACGCCATCAGTAGCTGGGAACAGACCTGGACGTCGTGCTGTTGACGTTGTCAAGCCAGAACGCCTGACTGGTCGTCACTTCATGGACTACATCCCGCCAACCGCAAAAAAAGGCAGCACCTACCAGGATGTGCGTAGTTTGCTGCTCAAAGAGATTTGGCAATGGAAAGAAAGTCTGAAAATAAACCAGGTTCCATTGTCCTGATTGTGACGTCGGACTTTGTGCAGTCCCATGTTTCAAAATTTATCACACTCAGGATGTTTATTGAATTTTCTTTGTTTGACAAATTTCATTATTTTTTATTACATTATATACAAGCCTCTTGTTCATTCTGAGTTTATCTGGAAGGTGGCTGAGCGGATTTTTCTCAACCACCAGACGCCATCAGTAGCTGGGAACAGACCTGGATGTCGTGCTGTTGACGTTGTCAAGCCAGAACGCCTGACTGGTCGTCACTTCATGGACTACATCCCGCCAACCGCAAAAAAAGGCAGCACCTACCAGGATGTGCGTAGTTTGCTGCTCAAAGAGATTTGGCAATGGAAAGAAAGTCTGAAAATAAACCAGGTTCCATTGTCCTGATTGTGACGTCGGACTTTGTGCAGTCCCATGTTTCAAAATTTATCACACTCAGGATGTTTATTGAATTTTCTTTGTTTGACAAATTTCATTATTTTTTATTACATTATTGAATAAAATGATATTATTTATTAGATTATAATTCATGATTTTGTGTTTCAAACTTTATCACTTCTGGGATGTCTACTAGAGTCTTGCTTGGTCAGGTTTAAGTAAGTAATTACTAAGAATTGCAGGCCTACAATACATAACACCAAATTTCCATGCAAAAAACTGTACCGCTTTTGGTACAAAATTCCTGACATAATCATACCACCAGGGAGGTTAACAACAGCTGCTCTTGAACATTTAACGAATTCTGCTGTTTTGCTGATACTCGCTCCATGGCTTGAGCGCCAACAATCATCCCACGTTCAAAGGATGTTAAATCGCGTTGTTTACCCATATCTTCAGAAAAAAATCACTTCTACTGCCGTGGTAAACAACCTGCTTCCCTATTTATAATGGTCTGGCCCTCTAGCAACTTCAGTGCAAAATTATAGCTAATTACAGCTAATTTGCCTACAAACGTCAGGTGGTCATAATAATCTGGCCACTCAGTGTATTATTGCACTGTGTTAATTACCTTTCCCTAGGTGAATGCAAGGGATTGCACTTCTTAAATGGGGGGGAAATGTAGGCAGTTGTCAGTGCCAGTGCAACCTAGCTGGCTGAAAGATGAAGTGGGTTAGCAATTGTATATACTCACTTTCCAGTCGAATTGCTATGTTTATGTGGAAAAATGTTTGGAATTATTTGGCCTCTATAGTTGTCTCCAGCACCATTTTGGAGAAGTTTGTTGTCCTGATAGGACACAAAATCTCGGGAGATTTGGTCGCCCATTTTGGGTTGGTTTTGATAGATAAGGAAAGCCCAGCAACATTTTGGGCAGAACACGTGTGGACGTAGACAGGGACAGATACCCAGCCTGTGAGGGAAAGTTAGGGGTATTCAGGGAGACTGTTGCGGTCTGTTAGGGATAGATCAGGGTTCCTCCGGAGTCCTGCATCGGGAGTCCAAGTTGGATGAAAGACTCCCAGTTGCCTGTGGCCGCATCAGTGTCGCTGCTGTGAGTGAGTGAAAAGTGCATAAGACCCACATATCCCTCCGCTGAACGAATACCGCTGCTTCCCGGTAACGTGTTGTGAATAACAGCCTCTACAAATATGCATTGTGTGCTTGGGGGTTATACTTGTGCCCGTAAGTGGGGAGCGCCTACAGTGCTAACAGTGCTAACTAATCAAACTACAGACTATAACGGATGCAACTAGACTATGTATCTGTGCCCTCCATGCCTGAAGGGAAACCGTTTTCTCCCACTGTTGTAAATATTCTGTTTTACTACCGCCTCTCCGGGCATTAAACGTTACTTTGTTCACAAGACCAATACGTGTGATTCCCTCTGTGAAGCCACCACATCATAACCATGGCATTTTGGAGATTTCCTGTATTCACTGCTGTTTATAGAACCTCTGCCAGATTAGGATCACACCGGGCTGCATTATAAGGCTGTATTATGGTGACAGCAGAGCATTCAGGGTCCACTGCATTAGGCCAGCCTACCCCTGTAGTTTGTTTCCCCCTACTCCTTGATAAACCTGCAGGGTCAACAGGGAGATGGTCAGGGGGCACAGGGGGTTGAATTCTGGTTTGCTTGCCTACAGTCTCCTTTGCAGGAGTGCAAGCAACGTCTGGCTAGTCCTAGTAACGTGGGAGCCTGTACCATCTTTAGCTGCACGGCTGTAGATGAGGCGTTGCCCCACATTTTCTTGTTAGTTATTCCTACCTAAAATGAGGTGAAGGGGTACAAGCGAACAGGTGGGAGAGATATATTTAGTGGAAGAGCTCTGATTCTTACATCTTACCTCCCCCTTCCCACATATATGCATTTTAACTGTGCACTTTGTTAAGCTGTTTTTACTGGATTCCAGAATCATATTTTTTTATATGGAAAAGAGATCAAATACACATTAATCATGAAGTTAAGCATACAGTACTTAAATGTTATTATAGCTGTCCTTCCTCCTACATGTTCTTCCACCAACATTTAAAAATAAAATCAAGGGTATGATCAGGAAAGGCATTTGGTGGCCATCTGTTGTCAAAAAAGTCCTAATATTTCAATACCCAAGGCAGCCTTTTGGCTGCAACACCAACCACTTTTTGGGACCCAGACAATGCACAGCTAAGGTTCAAGAAGTAATTGTTGGGACTGGGCCTCAACCTTGAGAAAACTTTTTATAGATGGCATTGAAAGTTAAAATTTATATTTTATTACATATCCCACAAAACCTGTGGCCTTATATTGTGAACCTCACACATGTTTAGCATTGAAGCTGCTCGTGGGTCTGTTTTCTTGCTATGCAAGGTTCAGGGATCTTGGACTGAATTTTTATATTTGTGCTATTCTATTAATTCTTCTATGCAATTAGAACTTTTGAAAAACTTTTTTTATTGTAAATATTTTTCTGTTTTGCAATTGCTTTCCTGAATTAAATCTCGCCAACCAAAGATACTATAGGAGGTTCTATATGGAATGTCCATGGACATTGACTGTGCGGGTTCCAAGCTGCAGGTAAAATTGGAGCTAGGTGAGGTTAACATCACCCTTGTAGGGTTAGCATAGAGAAAGACAGTGATGCCCTCCAGGGGTCACTTGTGTCTGACCGCCGTGCGGTGACCTATTTCTCGGATCTCCTTCAATAGCCGATCTGTGATCTGCTTGGATTGAACATGCAGTGCCTTCTGCAGCATGGTGTCAAATTTTTGTAAAAGCGCCGTTTGTGACCGCTTCTGTTGGCGTGGGTTCATCTGGTCATCGTCGTCCATGTCACTGCTGGAGGCCGATACAGCCAGTGAGGGAGCTGTACGTGAAGCAGGAGAGGACGCCATTTTGGCCGAAGCGCGGGCCAAGGCCTCTACTATAGGCTTGCTTGTGGGTTTTGTTTTCTGTGTGGTTTTGGATCTGGATTGCGACATGGCGGGCACCGGGTGTCGCATCGAGGGTAGGATGAGTGGTTTTCGGCAGATGGGGAGCTATGAGCTCCGTGCTAATAGGGGTTATGTCCGGAGGAGTTGCGGAGCTGTCTCACTCACCACCCGACATCGACAGCCGCGCACATGCGCCTCCAAAGATAAACTATTTTACAGCAAAACTATATTATGTTTGCAAAAATTTCACAAATTGATGAGCTGAAAAACATTCTACTTTTCCAATTTGAATCTCAGAATAATAAACACAAACTTATTTTGCCTGTCATGTTTCTGTGGTTACAATTGTCTGATTCAGTGCTGAAAACAAAATAACAATTCTGTTTTCCTTTTGTAATCCTTCATTTTCCTTCACCTGTAGCAATGGTTTTGATTGTTATATGCGGTTTTGAATGCTCTTTTAATCTTTTAACCTACATATGTATTTATGAAATAATGAGGATCTTGAATTTGTATCACTAAGATGTAAAAATGAGGATGACACTAAGCAGATGTGTTTCATGCACATGAACACTGTATACATGCCCTTGGCATTTTTTATTTTCTTTTACCCTCTGCATTTAAAACAGAACTCCAGAGTGGGCCAAAAATAAGATCTCACGGTCTCACAATCCCTTCCCCACCTCATTCCCCCCCCCCCCCAAATTGCAATAAATGATGCTTGACTTGTCTAGGGGGATCTAATAGAGAGTATTACTTACCTTAAACCCACTGTCCTATGAAAGCTAGCAATCTGGTCTTTTTCTCTTCCAACCTCTGATGTTATCACGTACAATGCAAAAGGAAAAAATCAACATATTTTTGTGCCAGCTGTTATTTTATGAGATTTGTTTGTAGTCTGAACATATACATAGCCATGAATTATCCCATAATGTTAATGATTCTGACACATATGAATGCTTGCAAAATGACAACGTTAGGTAATTCATATTGCTCTGCTTATTAAACATTGATAAGGTTAACCGCTTGCCGTCCGCCCGTTGTAAAAAAACGGACGGACGGCACTGCAGCATTGGTGGGTTGCCGTCCCCTGACGGCATTTTTTTTCTGCTCGTGGGCGCGCACGGGCAGAAAAGACCCGACCAATGCAAACACCCGTTACCGGGTGTTTCACATATAGACGATCGGCGGCTCCATAGCCAGCATTGTTAAAGTGGACCTTTACTCCCTTTCACTAAAAATCACCTCAGCATACAGTTCTGCATGCTGATATGAAGTCCTCTTACATTCATTAGTTAAACAATCATATTTTTATTTTACTTACAATTTCTTTTTTTCTACTTTCTGGTCCACTTTGGCACAAATTATGTAATTGTGCCCAAGCATTGCATCCTGGGAAGGTTACATCAGCAGTGCGTTGCTGGGAAATCTCATCTGTAATCTCATGAGATCTCAGAGAAAGGCATTTTCCTACCCTGAGATGATGTAAATAGTCACAAGTTCTAGTCACATGTGCCAGTGTTCCAGGAACAAATTGAGATCTAGTAACCTGCCCTTAGTAAAATTGGCCACTGTGAGAAGAATGATGAGAAAAAGAAATATAAGGTATGCAAAGAATTAAAAGCTGGCAATTATCTAGAAGTATGTGTTTATAGATTGTCATTACTAAACATTTCTAAAGGTGTGTTTGTTGTTATTTTAAAGATATGGGTACACGTCCTCTTTAAGCACCTTGTTTTATGGGTTTTGGATTAATGTGACTTTAGTTGTTATACCTTTTATCAGTTTATAATTAAATATATACAATCTTTGTTTTTATTAAAAACTTTACATACATGACAAAGGATTTCCAAAGTGCTATGAGTTAGCTAAATGACAGCACACTAGTAGCTTTCTGCTTTTCTGATGAAAACCTCAGACTCAGTCGCTGAATTAGAGATGAGTCACTGTGATGATTAAGCTCTGTGTGTAAGGTGCAGTCTTAGCTATTAATCACATCTCAACCTGTCAAAAGAGTCTGAGACCTCCACCTGCTGGCTAGAAAAAATAAATATTATTGAAAATACTGCATATAAATAAAGAAAAAAATGTTCAAGTCCACTCTACATTCCAAGGACTTGCAACCATGTGTAGCATGCACTATTTTGTGTATGTTCATATCAGATGGAAAATCAGTCAGGTAACCAGGGACGTCCATGTGTCATTACGACGAGAGCTTATGAGAGCCCACAGTGATATGAAAGCCGACTCTGCTAAGCTCTTATCTTAATGACAGAACAGCATCTGCTGGTTACTAGGTAGCCAGCAGACGTTGTTCTGTCATTAGGATGAGAGCTTAGCAGATTCGGCTTTCATATCCCCGCCGGGGAGCTAGCATGACAATAGCCTTGGTGCCCAACACACATCCTGCTAGGCTCCCATGTACAGCCTGCCAAGTGTCAGGTACCAGGTAAACAAAAGCTTTAATTGTTAACAGTGTGGGCCACATGACAGCACCAGCACAGTTTAAATGGAAACAACCAGTGTACGGGCTTGCCGATCCTACCTGCACACTTACTTCCTATGTGCCGACCCAGCAGCGAGGTCCATATGTAATGGCAGCAGAGGTTGCCGATCAAAGCTCCCTGCTCTTAGCTATAGGCAGAGTCGACCTGCTGGCATGATGACCAGAGCTACTGTAAGCACATAGAGGGGAATTTAATAAAACTGGAGCAGACAAAATCCGGAGCAGCTGTGCATGGCAACCAATCAGCCTCTTTCTTTCATTTTCAAATCTTAACTGAACAAACTGAAGATAGAAACTGATTGGTTGCCATGCACAGCCGCTCCAGATTTTGTCTTCTCCAGTTTTGATAAATTCCCCTGATAGTATTTTACTGGTTTATATCTTTTAGTATGCTGCTGAATTGAAGTATCTGTAGTGTCTCAAAGATATTCAGAGTCCACTGACATTTGTCCAGCAGAGTTCAGAGAATAGAATTATTTATCACCAAGGGACATCTCGCCTCGGTGCAAGGAAGGTTGTGAGACCCAATTATCTTTTTCCTGGATGACAGAATAACATGAACCCACCCTTTGTTTTGACTAGGAAAGCTTTTTTGAACCATATCTTTTTTTCTAAGGAATTTAAAAGGAAGCGTCAAAACTAGATGAAATGCCTCTTTAACCTATCTTGAAAATGCCACCAAGCATAGTATGTGTCTGTTTTAAAAACAGACAAAAACTTGAAAGTAACCCAATTAATCTTGTGCATCGCTTTGTCTTTATTATCTTTCATATAACAAGAATGGTACCAAAAGTTTCAGTATTATAATTAAGACATTATCTTATCTAATTGTTATGAAATGTCCTTTGCTGTGCAAATAGCCTATACCATTCAGACTTCAAGAGAAAGAAAAGCTGATGGAAAGAGATAGCTGATATCCAATATAACCAGTGAAAATAATGTGACACATCAAAGAAATGAGAAGAGAAAACTATAATTGTTACATATCTAAAGAGTTTCAAAGTGTACATATCTAAAGAGTTTCACATTTAAAGAGCTGAATTTTTAGCCACTGTCCTATAAGTGAAAACGCAAGGGGCACTGCTTAACTCAATGAACAAGGAAGTAATAATAGTTATACCAAAACTGTCCAGTTTTACCAGAATCCCTATAAGCCAATTGTCTTATGGACCTCATATCTAAAACTACTTGCCACAGTGCTCTCTAACCACCTATCAAAAATTATCCCCAAACGGATCCATCTCAAACAATTGGGTTTATCCTGAACAAATAAATGGCAATAAATATTTGTATGTTTTATTTAAATTTTCAGATTCATACAAACAACCTAGGTAAATGGGTAATTCTGTCATTAGATACTGCTAGGGCATTCAATAACTCTGGCAAAAATGTAATGCTTTTGGCCTTGGTCAAGACATTATTGTCGTCACTGGTTGCCAGAAGCTGAGCGAGATGCTCTGGCTGGCGTTCCCAGGGCCAGTGTTGCCACTAGGCAAACTGGGCAGCCGCCTAGGGCGCACTGCTGTCTAAGGCGCAACCTTTCTCTCAGGTTCGCTCCCCTGCTCAGTGGGTGGGGTTTCAATAGCCGGTCTGCTATTGATCCCGCCCAGCTTCGACAACCACTGAGGTCAGTGAGCTGGGCAGGACCTCCCCCCAGTCAGCTTGCACCACTGACACATTCTTTCATCCCCACGGCCACCCCCCTGGGTTAAAGCTTTGACCTGTTACATTGTATGAGGATGTATGGAGAGAGAGCGGGTGGATAAAGGAGTGAGGATTATGTTTGTTTGTATAATGTAAAAGTTGTAAAATCTCAATAAAATGATCTGGTTTAAAAAAAAGATCTGTAGTAGACATGTATGCAATGAGGATTCAGTGCGGTAGGACATGCCACTGCATTATATAATGTAGGTTTGTTTATTTTATTTAAAACATTTTCATATATGTACTATTTTTAGGTAAAAAAATAACCGAGATCATTTAATATATATAGTAGAAGTAAATTTTTTCACAAGCCTTGTGTAGCACTGGAAATATTGACTCATGACAAGACTTACCTTTCAAAGGCAACCTATTTCCACACAATAAAAGAAGTTTGTCAGAGCTTTTACCTAGTGCTACATTGTAATTGTTTGTCATTCTTGTGTATGAATAGGGAGTGGTTAGCTTGCATTGTTTACTTTCTCATGTAAGCACATGAGAATCTTGTACTATGTTCCTTTTACTTGAAAAGGTATTTGCAAGCAGCTAGAGCAGGGGTCAGAAACCTTATACACTCAAAGAGCCATTTGGACCCGTTTCCCATAGAAAAGAAAACACCGGGAGCCCCAAAACCCTTTTGACATCTAAAATGAAGATAACACTGCATATATAATTTTTTACCTTTATGCTATGTATGGCATGTATATAGGGATATGTGGGCTTAGTAACGCACTGGACTCTGGGCTTAGTAACGCACTGGACTCTGGGCTTAGTAACGCACTGGACTCTGGGCTTAGTAACGCACTGGACTCTGGGCTTAGTAATGCACCCCCCGCTCCTCATTCGGAGGAGCATCCCAGCCAGGCGGTGTGCACTGCAGGTGGCGGGGCATGTGACACACACTTCTCCTCTCGCCTGTTGCTAGGGACGCGGCCAGGAGAGTCACAAGACCCACCCCCTTACTGAGAAGCCCATCGGCAGTGTGGGGCCCCGGGACCCTGCACTGCCGCATATTCCACCAGGGGGGGTGCCCAGGACCGGACCTAACTGGGCCCCCCCACAGCCTCAGGCCCCGAGGCCCCAGGGGTAGTTTCACTCCTGGACAGGGAGCCGCAGCAGAGGGATGAAAGAGCCACATGCGGCTCCGGAGCCGCAGGTTGCTGACCCCTGAGCTAGAGGAACCTTGGTTTAGCTAAATTGATCAAATATTTTCACTATTTTAATTTAGAGAGCATTAATCATATCTTAAACTAGAAAAGGAATGATAATATGTACTGCAATTAATAATATGTTTCCTTTCATTCTCATTTTACTTTTTCAAGCTTAAAAAGGACATGAACATTACAGACAGGTTTCTGTGCTCCATTTTTGAACTACACCCTTTGAGGTGATTTTTACAAAATGGAACAAAAAGTGAATCTGCTGCCTATCCTGTCCTGTCACAAATATGGACAGGTCAAACCCAGGGCCAGCATCGTGGGTGTCAGAGTGGAGAATATCTGTTCACTGATGATCTCCCCACTGAATGTTAGGGAAGGAGCGAAGTCCCCCTGTTTGCTGGATTGGAACCCAATAGCAGGGAACAATCCCAGAAGGAGAGTCAAGGCTGAGGTACAAGAAAGGATAATCCAAAATGCGTTGTCAGAGTAAAGTCCGGGTCGAGGCAGGCAGCGAGTATCATAAACGGTGAGGCAAGCCAGGGGTCGATAACCAGGAGATCCGAATAGCAGGGAAGGGAGATAGGAAACAGGAAACAGGAAATGAGGCGTTGTAGCTGCTTAGGGAATGGCAGAATAACTCAGCAACAAGTCTTGGCTCTGGCTGGAATTTAAACCCAGAAGGGACGGCTGGGACGGCTGGGAGAGAAGGAGTGCTCGCAAGGCCCTCCCCGGCAATGACCAGCACCCGAAGCAACTAAGAAGCCACGGCACTGCCACATGCGCACGTCACACACACGTCATGCATGCGCTCATGTGCACACATGAAGCATGCCGCGGGGCACCAATTCACTCCTAGAAGGACCCTACAATCTCTGTCGCACCCGCCGGACCCCAGGTAAGAGGGCACCCCTGGTCCCACGACACTGAATGAATCCAGATGCAACAATTATTTTGTCACTTCTGGTTTCTCGGCTGTCGTCAGTCACCAGCCAGAGATTATTCATGACTTACTCTAAAATGAAGACCTGTAAAAGCATTTAACCCTTTCACCGCCACCGACATTTGGCATATGTCGCTGGCAGTGGGCCCCTTCAAAGAAACTCCTGGCAGCTGCAGCCGCCAGATCGCTTCCAGGGGGCAGCTTCCTGGGCGCTGCTGCCCCTCCTTTGGGACCGACATCTTGGGTGTTGGTGGGAAGTGGGGAAGTAGCCTGGCGAACATATTTTTGCCGATCTCCTCCCCGCTGTTTGGGACCAGAAGCGGCACTGCTTGCATCACTTACGGTCCCTCAGGTGTCATTGCGCGGCTACAGAAGCCAGGCAAAATGCTATTGGAGCATGGTCTGCGCACCAATAGCTTCTTTGGAGTGGAAAGCTGACACATGTTAGAGCAATAAGTGTGAGAGAAATAACTCTAGGGTCAATATTTATGGATGTTTCTAAACTGATGACCTGTAGGGGCTTTTAAAGACCTAACCTCATCTTTTATAGTTCACATAAAAACTGGGTATTATATTGTGTTTTTGGGCACTAACATTAACTGTGCAAAAGTGCATTTTTTACAATATTTTTGGGTTTGAGAAAGAGCTAGTAACGTATGACATAAAAATGTGCAACTGCCACCATTTTATTCAACAGGGTCTTTGCTTTCAGAAAATATATAATTGTTGGGGGTTTTAAGTGATTTTTTTGCCTAAAATGTGGATTATAATATGTGTGCAAAAAAACTCAAATAAGGCCTTGGCAGTAAAAGGGTTAAAGCATTGCCTCTAGACAAATGTGGGTACCTTTCGTTTTTTTGCTTCACAAGTTTAGTATGTATGTACTTAGCACAACCTCCTCTTTTATATTTTACACAAAATTTACATATATATTGTGCTTATTTTTTTTTCTGAAAATGTGATCTTGACATATCATATCATGTGATATTCTACTTTTTTATTCTACAGGGTGTCTGCTTTCACTCCTTTAAGTCATCTTCAGGCCGAAAATTTGCATTTTAACATGTGTGCAAAAACTTGCAGAGAAAAAATTTGTCTGCATGGATTGGCAAGATGATGGCCTGAGCCTTCCACACACCAGGTTTAGTGCTCATACAGTCTCAAACGACGGTAAAACCTGCAGGCAGGGGTTGGGGTGGCAGAGAAGCTCACTGTGCAACAGGTAATCTCACAAGTCCTGGCAGCAATTAGGGCATGTAACCAGGTGCGTCCCGAGGCTGGGTGACACCCGGAGCGGTGTCCGAGTGTCACCCCACCGAGACGTCACCGCGCATGCACGTGACGTCACCACGCGTATGCGCGATGACGTCATCGCGCAAGTGCGGCAGTATTCGGATACCTGCCGACGGCCATCTTGGTGATGGACTCCGGCAGAGAGAGGAGGAGACAGCCACCCGGCGGGTTAAGGTATGCCGCCAGGTCCCCTCCTCTCTCCTGATACTGTCGGGCGTTCGGTCCATGACTGAGCGCCCGACTTTCAGAGGGGGGTGACACCAAAAGGACTGTAAGTAATTTTGGTGTCACCCCTCCAATGGTGTCACCCGGGTGCGGGCCGCACCCCCCGCACCCCCTTTGTGATGCCACTGCATGTGACAAATCTTTGACAGAGAAAAGAAGTTAAAGTTGATATTGGTTGATTTGGCATAACCTGCAGAACACAAGAGAGAGGATGACACAGACAGGAAATAGAGTTTCCTCCTTGGAGAAACTCTTCTTTCCCATTCCCCCAAGATTGTCAGCAACTGAGAAGGATGTAGATTTTTGTCACCAAAAGGCTAATGATCTGGAAAACCCTCTGTAACAGAATAATATTCATATTATTAGACTCCCAGAGAAATCTCAAGATCAGAATTCTGATACCTTTAAAGAAAAAGTGGCTGCAAATTTCCCTGATTCTCACTTCTCTATGGCACTAATTGTTAAAATAGGCAAACAGAATACCAGCTAAACCCTCTCCCCTAGGTGCTCCACCACAGCCACCTATAAAGAGTCTACTGAAGTCACCTGATTTTGCAAAAGGCAAGACAGAAATGCACTAAATGCACAACTTATGAGAATTCTGCCTTTTCTATCTTCTTAGACTTCTCTATGGAGCTACAGAAACAAATAACCACACTTATTGAACCTAAATGCAAATTACTTGAAAAAAGCTTCATTTATTCTTTGACCTATCCAGCAAGGCCTGCGTGTTATTGATAATAGAAAAGAGCATTTCTTCACTGCTCCTGAACATGTAATGGACTGAACTTGTACTGAACAACAACCCACCTGAGGCCTTCTTGCTTTTCTGATGGGTACAATTCCAGCTACCCCATGTCCCATCAAGTACAAGATCACAAGGGACAGCAGTCCCCAAAAGCTGACCATCTACTAGCATAGAAAAGTGAGTAAGGAGGAGTTGGAAGCAGTGGAATAGCTTGCCCTGATGTGCTTGTGTGTTCGTGGAGACACACACAACTTACTAGCTCCACAGGACCCTGCAAGGGAAAGGAGCCACCCTAAAACAGGATATTAGGACACCAGCAAACTGGTACATTTAAGCAACAAGGAGCACCCTCCATTGTAAATAATTTAATCAGCATTTGAAATGGCTTAAAAACATTTTTACTTTAAAGAACAACTCTGGGCAAATGACAAATTAACCCTTGCAGTTGGGCTACCCCGCACTACAAGGGTTAAGTGCTCATTTTCATCTATTGTTCAAAATAAAAAATATATACTCACCTGATCCTCCATCCTGCCTGGCTGTTAGGTGGAAGTCTAATGACCCGTGAGTCATCACTTTTAATACAGTGTATTAGACATGATCTCAAATGCCAACCTGATTGGGTTGGTTGATGTAGTATTTGAGCTAGATTCTGCATTACATCCTAGATATTATATTACATATTGCTATGGAGATTTGGAGCTAATGCATTTTTGTGAATTTATCTTACCCCACAGTATTACAAGTTTATTTTGATTTATGAAAGTTGCAACCTGGTCTGGTACCAGTTTAATGCATATGGAATGATGGATAGTTCCCATCCCGTGAGCAGGGTGGCTCCCTGATGGATAATAATCTACTTCATGCACTGTGTTTTAAGATTCTTTATCCCATGTATGGATTTGATGTGTTTCTGAGGTGGAGTCAGTGAGGTGGAGAAGTCAAGTGGGAGACTTTCAGTATCATCAAACACTGCTTTGTTCGGGAATACAAACCACTTTCATTATAATGGACATCTGTCTCTAAAGGTTCATAGACCTGCCCCATTTAGACATTCAATTACCTTGCAAGTAAATGGCTAAAGAACAGTCCTAACCACTCCAGGACAATATGCATACATTCTTGGATATGAACTAAAACTTTTGGTTCTAGAACAATTTAGATAGGGAGTTACCAATTACCTGTATTTATTAATTCTTCGTTTCCTCATATATTTATTATTTTTATCTTGTATCCACACCCTAGATTTGTAAATGTTTGCAAACTCTTTTTAAAGTGTCATATTGATTTTTAGATTTTGGATATAGTATAGAATTAATGTTTTTTTTAATCTTTTTGGAATACTGGATCCTTTGCATCTTTCAAAAATGTAGTGTTGTTCTTTATGATATTTGACTTTTGGCAGAAAGTGGGTACTGTGCTCATCACCTTACTGCAACTCCCTCTTCCCTGTACAGCTGACGTTTGTTTATTTATTTGTTTAGTACACTACTTGAGAAATATTGGCCAGATTATCCTTTATGAAATAGTTATTTAATCTAGTTAGCACTACTATTCTTTCTTGATAGCATGACATGTTCTGAACTTATACAATTTACTGGTTTCCAATTACTGGTTTATGAAGGTTTACAGCACACTAAAAAATATTAATATGTCTACTTTAGATCTGTGCAGATATGCAGAAGCAGGTTTATACCTATAATTCAAGACATACCACTTTAACTAAACACCAACCACAAGTATAGTTACATCCTAAACAATAGAGGGCACTCATTTAGGATGAAGGATAGCCTTTGATATGTCAGCAACGAACACCTTTATCTTACAGCTGCCAAAATGATTTAGAGAATGTTCTGGCATCTTTCTTTATTGTAACCTGGTGATACTTCCTTAAATACACGCAACACATTTTTATTAGATTTTTATTAGATTTCATCCTGCTAGTGACACCCTTCCTGTACTAAGGTGACAAAGCCCACTTACTGTACTGTATTTATGGAGGAACATCCTAGGACAGGAAGTATGTTAGGACTGCAGATTCTTTTCTTGCAATGCCAAAAGAATCATAGAGGGAAGAAGTTTCTGCCTGAATGGACACAAACGAGAATGAATACCCAAGGTAGGGAAGTGGATATAGATAATTGGTGGAGATCGTAAAGTAGATATGAATGGTGGAGAAAGATCATAGAGGGAAGGAAAGTAGGCATAAATTAAATAAGAGGAGGGTGACCAAAGAGAAGAGTAGGCACAGATGAATGTGTATAGATAGAAGATAAAGGAAATGATCTTTGTGGAAATTGTATATTGGTGGTAGAAGAGAATGAAATTAACCACAGAGCCATTGAGGGAACTGAAAAAGATTGAGATAAAGGGAAAGAGAATGGGCATGGATGGAAGAGGCGAAACATGACTAGAGCTGCAGCTAACAATTATTTTCAAAATCGATTAGTTAGCCGATTATTAAGTTCGATTAATCGGTTAATCGGATAAAAAATCAAATAACATTTTAAAAATGGCTCCAGTGATGGGATTATTAGTTTGTATTGAGATTGTAGTCCATCACAGGAGCAAGCTTGGAGCGGTGGAAGTAAAAAAGAAAAACAAAACTGTGGTGTGCAATATAGTGAAATGAAAAGTGTAAAATTATACAGCAATGAATGCAGAATGGCATCGGCTATAGAGTACTACAAAACCCAGCAATAGTACATTATACAGCACAATGCAGAATACCACCAGCTATAGAGGAATACAACAAATCCCAGCAATAGTACATTATAGCTGGCGGTATTCTGCATTGCACTGTATAATGTACTATTCCTTGATTTGTAGTCCTCTATACAGCGCAATGCAGAATACCACCAGTTATAGAGGAATACAACAAATCCCAGCAATACATTTATACATACAGTGTATAATGTATTGCTGGGATTTGTATTCCTCTATAGTCGATAGTACATTGCTCTGTATAATAAAGAGCACAATGTACCATCAGCTATAAAGGAATACAAATCCCAGCAATACATTATAGAGCACCATGTGTGGGAAAGTGCAGGATTACCTGAGCAGTCTTTCAGCAACTTGTTTCTGAGATCGGGCCTGTCTATCGGCGGCTGTCATCTGCCAACACCTGGTCCTCCTTACTTTTCTCCCCGCGCCCCTGTGCCGATCGTGGATTTGGGCGGGCAGGTGCTGAGCGTGAGGCGGGGACGAGGTGCGGCGTGTGGAGCGTGGATGCAGGCGGGCGGGTCTGGCAGCGGTGAGCGTGAGGTGGGGAGGAGGTGCGGCACGCAGTGTGTGTGGAGCCGTGAACAGGGCCAACCAATCGGAAGCCGATTAATCGATGATTGAAAAAGTTGACAACTTTTTCAATCATCGATTATAATCTATTATGTCCATTAGTTGTTGCAGCCCTGAACATGACCAAAGAGGATGCTGGGTGTTGATGGAAGAGTGCACATAGTTAGAAGAAGAGGAGAATGACCAAAAAGCAGAGTTGGTTTTGTTAGATATTGAAGAGAATGACCAGAGAGAACAGTAGGAATAGATAGAAGTTTTACAGACTAGTTATATAGAGGTAAAAGAAAAGACAAATGGGTATGGATTCCAAGAAGGTACAGATCAGAAGCAGAAGGATAGCAGGTTTAGACAGAAGAGGAAGAGAGGAGTGGAGCAGACATGTAAATAAGAAGGTTAAAAGGTGATACATCAGTCAGTACACAGTAGAAAAAGCAGCCATAGTGTCTGGAGCAGGTTTTTCTACTTTTCTGATTTGAATTCCCCAGATATCTTTTAGGTTGTGGGCAACTGTCTGCCATGAGAGACACAAGCTCTGGTGTTTTCTTGGACTCTATGTTTTGGCATTTTTAAAGGCTCACACTCTCTCCAACGTGCAGATCAAACAGAGGGTCCGTTTTACCATGGCCAGCTGCCCTTCAGAAACTGCCTTTTTAATCTCACCTACATGTTTATATTCCTTGTGGCCATCACCTTAGCCATATGAATGGCACATTTTTTATTTATTCTATTTTATTGGGAGGACTGCAAAGCAGCAAATGATTTGTGGTATTTTTTTCTTCTGCTCTGCATTTTGCAGTTGGTCCTAGTGTTGGTTTGCTTAGCACAGTCTTAAATTCTAAAAAAAAAAACCCTTAAAGATTTTTGCACCATTCATGTTTTTACATGCTGCAAATCACAATATTTCAGTGTCTGTACTAACATAAAATTAAATTCATTGTGGGTGTTTTCCTTTTGAGTTATTATCTACATCGTCCAGAGTGTCCAACTCCATGAACTTATATGATATAAAACTGGAGATTGTATTAAAATTGTTCAAAGTAAAAGTTTTTCCTGTATATTTAATTAAATGCATGCTAGAAAAGGTGTAAGTTTTTCCTGTTTACATAGAAAACACACAAATGTGTTAGGGATACTATGCAATCTTCTAAACTGTCAAAATATCTTGTTAGCATATTACACTAACTGACTGTGGGGGTGTATTGCTCAGATATCTGAAACATATATTAATAAATAAACTGTTTAAATACACAAAGGTTATGTCAGCAGCCTTGGATGCACACAATATTGTTGCTATAGCAACGGTAGCCCATATGAATGTTACGAGGTCCATCATCATACAGAACCAAGAGTGTCACATAAGTAATTATAGTAAGTGAGTAAATGAATCATAATATGGCAGATTAAGTACACAAAAGAAGATCTGACAATGTCTTCAGTAGATTCCCCTGTCTAAAATCAATTTAAGAGAGAGATGTATTTAAACATTGACCTAGTAGATTTACTAGAGGCAAGTACTGTAGGCTGCTCACTTTGCAAGGGAATTTTCACTTAGCTTGGTGAATGTGATGAAGCTTTGCTGACTTCCATCATCCAATCATGTGCAAGCATAAATACTGTTTTCTTTATTTTCCTTTGCACATGATTGGATATTCTTTGCAAAGTGAAGACAACATTCCCCTGCAAAGTACAAATTCCCTTGCAAAGTGAATAACCTATTTGCCTTTAGTAAAATCAACCCCAAAGTATATGTCATGCCACAAACTTGCAGTAATTTCATAAGACAGAAACATCTCGTGGTATATTCTTTACTTGTCAGAAAAAAAATAAAAGCTGTGCAGGAAATAAAAGAAACTTAGATCTATTGTAGCACAGTAGAAAACACCACCACTCTCCCCCTAGTGGCTTTACACACAAGCTCACCATCAAGGACCATGCCAGCTAGGCTCCTTGATGTGTCTCAAGATACATCATCCTACTGTCATATAGAGAAACAATTCTGGCAGAGGACAAATTTCACTGTGTTTACATTGGCTATGCGAAGGTTGGAAGGCTGCTGAATCACTGCAGTGAGTTTACTGCTTGTTACTTGTTCCTTGAATTCCATAGCCGTATTCTTAGGGGTTACCTTATTGATACATTAAGGGTTAAGGCTCAGGGGAGGAATGAGTTACTTATTAGGGTCAGTTTATGTGCTAAAGATTAAGATTAAAGGTTAATTTAAGGGAAATGTTTTCTGTTACCAGTTATTTTGATGGTTATATCTACAGGGTTTTAGGGTTAGTTTAAAAACTATCAGTCACCAATGAGAATTTAAAAAAAAAACCTGAATCTCTTGAAATGTTATGAAACTAATGTGGTTTTGCATTTATCAGCATTTTTGATTATTTACTCATAGTCTCTTCCTGTAAAAGGAGAAGAGTCAGGCTGCCAATGTCTTCTTATCACCTGCCTGAGCTCTGGGTTGATAAAAGACTATCACAGAACACAGTCAGTTTTACCCTCCAATAGCAGCTTGGATAGTATTAGTTATGAGCATACCTGGGAACTTCAAGAAATGGTAATTCCTGACTGTGGGCGGGGCAGTGGGTGGATCTCTGGTGGGTCCAAGTTGTGCTTTTAAAAGTAGTAGGTGCTTAAATGATAGGTCCGGAGTCTAAAGTGGATAGGAGGGATTGAGGTGTACTGTATGTACACCATTCCAGTGAAACTAACAGTGCCAGCAGGTGGGAGCCAGGTGCATTGTCAGTATCAATAGAATGGCAGATAGATGAGAGTGTCAGTGGTATGGTGTGAGCAACTCTCATCTATTCACCATTTCAGTGACACTAACAATGTCTGTAGGTGACAGACAGGCAAATTGTCATTGTCTCTGGAAAGATGTGTGCACCTGGCAGCCACCTACAACAACTTTCAGCGTCACTGAAATGCTGTCCATTCCAGTGACTCTGACAGGTGTGTGCACCTGGTGGGCTCCTCTGCTCCTCCTCACTCACAATCCTCCTCCTCCCACCATAGGAATCAAAGCACAGCTTTCATAACGCTGTGCTTTGCTTTTGTTTAAATCTTTGGAATGAATGACATTCCAGAGATGTAGGAACTCTAGTAATGCCGGTGCAACCAGATCAAATATTCCAGTATTGCCAGATCATTTCTGGCAAGTTCCCATCTATGTTTATGAGTTAGGCCTAGAGATAGGTTTTAGAGGGACTTTTCAGCCTGAAACTGAGCTGACATTTTTTCTTTGTCTAGGTACGGAAAAGCTACCAACAAAGCCAAGCTCTTCCCGATTTCATTAACCTATTCCTGAATATCTCTGCTCTGCTCTCCTGCAGGAGTAAGAGGAAGAAGGCCAATGTAATCTACAAGTCACTCTGGTTGGAGCCTACACAGGGCTAACGACTATCACATCATGACAGACTGCTCAGATACCCAGTGTTGCATCATGGGAGAAAAGGCTTAAACAACCCCAACCCATACTCAGACACAATGGATAGTTCTGCACTTCAAATAGCCAAACAGGGTTGCAGGAAAGGAAAGTTTGCTTTAAAAAAAGGAAATTCTGATTCTTAAAAATGACTATTTATGCTTGCTTTTCTTTGAAGGTTAAAGTTGAACTCTGGGAAAATCACAAACTTACCCTTGCAGTGCTACCCCTGCACCTCGAGTGTTAAGTGCTCGTTTTGTCTAGGTGGCTAAAATAAAGCAGTTGTACTTATCTAGTCCTTGCTCCCTGGCGGTCGACACCCACCTCTCTCCCCCTCCGCTCCTGGTGTGGAATGTACTTTGGCATCCTCACGTCTAATGCAGGCAAATGGACCTAAACCCTGACACCAACACTAACCCGAAATAGCCCTAAATTAAAGTGACAATAAACTCAGGAGTTAAATATTAAAAATGCATTCAAGTACCTTAATTATTAACAAAAATGTAGTTTATTTTGTGAATCCCTCAGCTGTAGATATTCAAAACATCTCTGAATTGGTGCTGACACTGTCCTTCCTTCTGGAGGGTGGCTACTTTTGTTCCCTATGGTCCCTGTGTTTGTTTTAAAGTAGCCACTGCTCCATGGTCACTCCTTTGATGGACTACAATCTCAATACAAATTGGTAATCTAAATGTGAGATTGTAGTCCATCACAGGAGTGAACTTGGCGCGGTGGCTACTTTAAAACACACACAGGGAAAATAGGGAACAAAAGTTGCCACCCTCCGGAAGGAAGGAGAGTGTCAGCACACACATAAGCTACCTTTGTATTAATAGTTAAGGTACTTGAATGCATTTTTAAGGTTTAAGTCCTAAGTTTAGCGTCACTTTAACCCATAGTCTTTTAAACTCACCTTGCCCCGTGCTGGTATAAGCCTTTACCCTTGTGCTAACAGCTCTGAATCATGGGTCTGATGTATAACACTTTCCTGAGTATAGGCGGCCGAATTTCCTCACCTATACGTTAGGTGGAAGTATTATGTGTCAGCCCCTATGACTGTTCCCTGGCATTAGAGAAAGTCTACTGTTTTCAATCAGGCAGATTCTGGCTGGGAGATTTACAGTGAGCTTAGAAGATCAAGAAGGTCCAGCTATTCTGACTGCTCCTGTGTACATAAATAAATACAACATATGCATGGAAACATTATCACCCAGTAAAAATGTTTATTTGCAAGAAACTGAACTCTTTCACATGTACATCCAAATATTCTTAATAAGATTATAGTTCTTCTGTAAGGTTAAAGAGATACAAAATTAGAAAGTTGCTCTTCTTGCCCCATAACTAAGAAAATACATTGAAATGTTACACTTTTATAGCAAATAAATAAATCACATAGTGTATCTCTTCTGCAGAAAAAAAGGCCTGCCTGCTCGCAGATTTTCTTTGTGGGGTAAAGTTCAGCTTTAAGGCAGCGCTTTTTTTAATAAACAAAGACACAAAATCTTTCATAGAAAGATATATTAAACTGCCCTTACTAAAAATGGCCACCATTTTTTCTAGTTTGACTATTTTTGGTTTGGGGGACGCACTGGAGTCCCTGCGTGCATTTTTGGTTGCTGGGCCTCCAGTGCGTCCCTGCACCTTATAAGGAGGAGTTGGCTACCTCCAGGTACACCTGCATGTAATTTATTAACTTCATTAATATGCTCACACTTGGAGACTCGGATACATAGTGTTAGGACCACACTTTGCAGAGGTGCCTTGGCGCGGCAGTGTGGCTTCTACATATTTTTGGCCAAATGTTTGTGCAACTAAAACCTCTGATTTTAACGCATACTGTTGACAGGGCTACTTGTTTGGTTGCAGGCTGGCTGGCAGGTTGAGGCTGGGGAATCTTTGTGTTTTGTATTGTTGTAAGCCTTCCCAATGTGCGCCCTGCTATAAAGGCTGGTTATAGATTCATGCATGTACCATTTTTTCTAGTTTTTCCAGTTTAATATATCTCCCTTTACTTCCTGGAACTCTGGCACATGTGACTAGGACATGTGACCATGCACATCATCTCAGGGAAGGAAAAATGCCTTTCCCTGAGATCTCATGAGATTACAGATGAGATTTCACAGCAATGCCCTGCTGATGTAACCTTCCCAGGATGCAACACTTGGGCACAATTACATCATTTGTGCCAAAGTGAAACTGGAAGTAAAAAAAAGAAGACATTGTAAGAAATATAAAAACACGTTTGTTTAACTAATGAATGTAAGATGATTTCATATCAGCATGCAGAGCTGTATGCTGAGGTGAGTTTTGGGTAAAGGTCCACTTTAACACCAGCTTATCAATCCTTAGTAAGCAGAGCAATAGGAATTACCTAGCGTTGTCATTTTGCATTTGCATCAACACATGGTCAGGCATTCATATGTGTCAGAATCATTCACATTATGGGATAATTCATGGCCATATATATGTTCAGACTATAATGAATGTAAGATTATTTCATATCAGCATGCAGAGCTGAATGCTGATGTGATTTTTAGTAAATCCAACTCATACAAATATACATTGGCCATCAAGGTATTTCTTTACAGTTTTCAGAGTGTGATGGTGCCTCTATATGGTTCTGCATTTTTCAATAACATATTGCCCATGAGTTAATGACTTATATGCTAACAATGTAAAAACATATTCCATAATGTAGAGCAGGAACAGCTAAACTTCAGCCCTCCAGCTGTGATAAAACTACAAATCCCATTAGATTTTGCATGACTTCCAGAGTCAGATGCATAATGGGGGTTGTAGTTACACCACAGCTGGAGGGCCAAAGTTTAGCTACCTCTGCTGTAGAGCAATAGGCAAGAGCAGCAGGAGTGTTGCGAGGTTCCCACACTGTGTCTATATAATATGGCCTTTTTGCTGGTGTTGTAGCAGGTAAACCTCCTCTTAGGTATCTCCTCTCTACCATAATAACTCAGAAGCCAGCACCCATATCATCTGGACCGTAATGAGGCACATCATAGTTAACCACTTCAAGACCAGGTGTTTAGACCCCCTTCCTGGCCAGGCCATTTTTCAGTATTCAGCGCTGCGGTAACATTTTAGAACCTTTTGAAAAAACAAAATTGTGCCTTGTGGCGGTCAGCTCTGGAGAAAAGAGACACAATCATTCACATGTAGTTTTACCCAACACAGGACAAGGAGTAAACTGCCCCTGAACTATTCATTCACTCAGTGACTTACCACGCACACATTATAATCTAATTGTACAACCTCCTTTAGATCTACCAACAAGTATTTCATGCAAGTGCCTGCCTGAATAGATTCAAATTGATTGGATAGAATAGGTAGGCCCTCCCTCATTGCTGCTTGTCTTGCTATTGCAAGAGCCTGGAAACAGCCTGGACCCCCTCCATTGCGCAATGTCATTCAAATCCTTAATAACCATGCGCACTATGAATTTCTTTTTGCCAAAGCCAACCTTAACACCCATCTCTTCACCTACCAATGGTCGTGCTGGCTATCAGACCCTAGCTGCTTGGTTAAAACTAATTGAATGTATTATACTGGACTTCCTGGTTGCTTCCACCCTTTTTCTTTTTTTTTTTGCTATACAAAGAATGCACCGGTGCCTGTTTACTATGTGCTGTCCCTACAATCCTTAACATTGTCCCCATACAGCACTATTTCTTGGGTTGTTTTCTATTTTGGTTTTTGTTCCGTTTTTTTTTTCTTTTCCTTTAATGTGTATGTATTGTACGTATTATACATGAAAATCTAATAAACTTTAATGATATAAAAAAAGAATAGGTAGGCCCTCATATGACATAGTTTTTGTACATCTAAAGTTGATTGTACAGAGATTGCAAGGTCAGACTGCAACATGCATGGTGGCCCTTAGGACTCTGAGTGAGTGTCACCCAGCAAGAACAGCCTCCAACAACACTTAGCAATACTGATAGGAGCCATCCCGCAGCAGTGCTTTTAGCAACCTTGGATGCTCTGGCTGGCGTCCGGGCCCAGCTACTGTTGGGATGCCAGCCAGAGTGTTCAGCCTGCACACACATCCCAGCAATCAGAGGAACCAGAGTGGGCAGGGAGATTGTATGGGAGAGGGGAGGGAAGATTTCCGCTGACCCACAAAGCGGCATCCCCTTTCATGTGGCACCCAGGGCACGTGCCATATGCCCCCTATCATGGATACGCCACTGGATAGGAATGACACATTTAGCACAATATGGTGGAATCCAGATGTGGACTGTAGGATCCTAGTATTCTCTCTCTCTCTCTATCCTGTATATCTGTTGGAAATAATAACTTACTGTAGGACTGTTTAGTCTACAGCCTATATGCTGGTGCCAGAACTACAGCTAAGAATGTGAACTAGGGATCCATACGGCATTCTCCTTTCAGTATTCTCTCACTGTAAATTGCCATTGCTTTTTTTTTACTTTACTAAAAATCAGATAATTTCATTTTACACCCCCAACTTCATAAACCACAATTATATAGAACAGCATGACACATTTTCTCCTATCTCCATAAATTCAAGTATCTCAGAAAGCAATTAATTTTGAGCTGCCTTAACTTTAGTACAAATAGCTTTTTTTTTTCCTTTTTTTACTTAACCGATAAAATATTGTCCAATTCAGCAAAGATCGCTGTGATTTTATCTACAAGTATAGCTTTCCTTAATTTTAAACAGTATCAGCTAAATCATATAAACTAAGGGGATGATGTGGTGTAATTGCAGATTAAAGCTACTTTCATATGAATTTGTATTCTGCGCAGTTTTTTCCATTTAATGTATAGTTGCACTTTCACAAAATATTATGTATTTTTACTTCTCTCTGCAGCCTATTTAAAATGACAGTGTGATCAGTTAGCTTTTCAAAAGTTATACTCTGCTTCCAGAAACTTTGTCTGGTCCTGTGTTTTCACCCATCTTTACAGTAAACAAGCTGGCTACCACTAGAGGGCACAGTTTGGAGACAGGAAACCTTCTCTACATTGAGCTAAAAGAGCAAGCCCTCTCCCAACAGCAGATTTTAAGATTACAGCAGGATATCATTATAGTGGTATTAAATAATCATATTGTTTTCTTTAATAAGTTCAGATCAAACAAATATACATTGCCTAGCAAAGTATGTCTTTACAATTTTGCACAAGCACTTACAATCATCATGTTTCCAAACAGCTCAAACTCTCTCAGCTCAACTCCCTGGACCTCTTGTGCAGTATAAGATCCCAGAGGACAGTACAGTTTCCAACAACTGTTCATCTACTAGCCTGGAGAAGGGAGAGGGAATGGCTTGCCTTGCTATGCCTGCATGTTTGTGGAGACACAAACCGCCTACTACCACACACAACGGTGGCTTCATAGATCCCTACAAAGGGAAAAAAGCCACCCTAAAACAGGATATCAGGCCCAGTGTTCAGGGGACTAGCTGATTCTGCAGGGAGCTGAAACTTTTAAATATCAAGGCACAACATTCATTGTTAAGTGCTTTCATCAGCATTTGAAACAGCTTAAAAACATTTTGACTTTTATGGCACTTGAAGCTGGCTATATATGCCTTGGATTTCCACTGATTCCTTCTGACTCAGACAGAATATGAGATGTGGGTGGCTCTGCAAGCACCAATTAAAGAAGAACTCTGGGCAAAACATTCCTCATTTTGGTCTATGTGTAAAAATAACTCACCCAAACCTCGGAGCCAGCTGGATGTTACAGAGCTCCGTTCAGCCTGTCTCCTTCTCCACTCCAATGATGGTATGACCCTCGACATTCTCATGTCCTATACACAGTGTATTGGATGTGATGACTCAAGCATCCTTAGACCACTGGAGTGGAGGGGTAGTGAGGCTGGAAGGATCGCTCTAACAGCCAGCCAGCTGTGAGGCTTGAGTGAGTATAACTTTGTTATTTTTGCACCAAGACTAAAATGAGCACCTAACACCTACAGTTCGGGGGTAGCCACACTGCAAGGGTTAAGCAAAGTTTTGCCTGGAGTTCTTTCAAAACTTGTTCTTTTAAAACTTATTGGCCAAAAAGCGACTGCATCCAACTAGATGGGTGCCACAGTTGCCTAAATACAATAACCAGCAGTGCAAATTACTCCATCCACGCTGAACCAGCATGCTGAATCAAAAGAATTAAGCCATGTATGGCTAGCTTTAGAGTCAGAAATGTACTGTTGGAACTGGGCTTCCTTTCCGAAATTATAACCTGTCACGTACACATATTTTGTAAAAGCTGTTGGATCATTTTAAGCATATAATACATAACTGGTACAAGACAGAATCTTTATTATGACATTTCTTTCTACTTGTGTTTTGCTCTGTTTAAGTGAATAAGCCTGTATATGTAAACAGAAGTGCACATACCCCCTCTACCACACAACATGGGAGCCATTACACATAAAAAAAATGAGCCTCAGTAAATGGATCTAAAAATCTTGCCCCGATAAAGGAATCTCTACTGCCAGCAATTGTATTATACACAAACAGTGACTGCATCTGATAGGATGAAGTGGCTGTGCGTCTCATGATATTCTACTCACCTAAGCCAATTTTTTAATCAACTTTTTTTTTTAATTAACAGTTTTATTGAAAAGTTTTATGAATACAGAGAACATGAAATATAGAAAAGAAGAACAATTATCAAAAGATAAAACATAAAACAACGCAGAGGTGTAAAAAGTAGGGTAACCAGCCTCACAAAGTTAGTAATACAAATTCAATAGTAACAACTATATTTTGTGAATTGAATCACCAATTTAAAAAAATATTGTTATATTAATTAAAGCGAGGCATGAACCTGCGCCTAAAAGAACCAAAAGTATATCTTAAAATAAAACACATGAAAGAAAATATCTCAAGAGGACATAGACTTTGAGATATTTTAGTCGTAAAATAAAAGCACACGGTGTACCATATTCCACACTTAAAATGCATTATCAGGGAAAGAAGAAAAAAAACCCCCAAAACGCTGATCTCCTCTGGAGTTAATATTAATCAGAAAGGTAGGAAGAATGAGTTCTTACTATTACTCTTACTATTACCACCAGGATTTAAATCAACTTTTGTTGAGCAAAATATGCAAAATTAGCAAAATCAACTTTTGTCGAGCAGGATATTTGTACAAATTAGATGATTCAGTATTAGTGTATCCTTAACCAGACAGTTACTGTAACCATTTAGTGTCTCTAGTTACTTAGTAGCAGCTTTGTTACCTGAAACCAATGTTAGACAGCAATCTACGTGGGAAAGTTGTCCCTTAAAGTGGAAGTGAAGTCTTCCATGTAAAAATTGCTGACAGGCAGCTTTTTTTTATTACAGATGAGACTGTGTACGTCTCTGCCGCCAAAAAAGCTTCTTTCTCCCTTTCACTTTCAGTAATTTTAGCTTTATTTATTATTTATATAAAGGGGGGGGGAAAAAATTGAAATTCCCGGATCAGTGTTGGTCTATGGGGATTTGGATGTAAACGAACTTGTGTCCTTTTACATCAGATTACCTCCGATCCAGCGCAGTAAGGTCCGCCGAAACGGAGCTCTGATAAATTTATTTTTCCGGACCTGGCTAGAGCCAGGGGTAACTGAATGTAAACAGACACCCGTCCGTTTAGATCTGGGTGCCCATAGACTAACATTGGGCTTCCGATCAGATCCATTTGAAATACTGTCAGACGGTCCTGAAGCGCGTGCGACAGGGACCTTAATCTCGTGAGCATGTGCAGGAGCTATATCATGCTGGCCTGGCCAATCAAGAGGCTGAAGACAATGAACCCAGAAGAAAACTAGGTGAACATGGAACCCCCAGCAATGGAGGGGAGAGCATGCAGGAAATCTTCTACAAGGTAAGTTGGCCATAATGGGCTAATATTTTATGCGTCATATACCCGGAGGACCTTCTTTTTTGCTTCAACACCACTTTACTTCTCCTTTTAGGGCACGTTCTCACTAGCCTGTCTGATAAAACACTGCTTTTTAGCGGATTGGCTAGTGTGTTGTTGCAACTCCTGAGCTGTTGCTGTTTACTTTTTCCCTTTCTTTTTTTGTAACTTTATATGGAGTGTACAATGTGAACATTCCATTCTGGTCTTAGCACAGCAACGCGGAGCACTGTGCAGCAACCTGCGGTGGCATCTAGTGCACTGCTATAAATTGCAGCTTGTTTCCATTTTATCGCAGCATCCCACTAATCGCACCCGTATAGTGGTATGAATGGAACACATAGAAAACAACCGTTTTCAGCTGCTTTCTATGTATTCTTGTGGTGACCTGCACTGATCCAGTGCCGTAAAACGCAGGTCACCGCAGTATTTGCAAATGGGCCCTGAGTGTCTGTTTGAAGAAATTCATTTTTTGGTGCTTAAATAAAGGTTCCTTGTGGAACTTTACTTTTAAAAAATGCAAGTAGGAAGACTTTTTACTGCATAAGAGACATACTAAGGGGTCTGTTTATCAATGTTTTCAATCCATCCCCGGCTGACCGATCATGATGGCCAAAGATAGTGAACACAGAAGAAGAACGGGTGAATGTTGGCAATGTTGAGGTTGCTCACACATATCACATACAGTAGCTGGAGGGAAGGTGAGTATAGAAGACTTTAGTTCCACCTAAATTAAGACATAGCCAGCCCTATAGGGTTAAATTAATAGCCATAGCCAAATACACATTGGCACACACATACAGTATGTGAATGGCATTTTCTGCCAATCGATCTGAAATTCTATTCAGCCATTTTTGTAATTCTAGACAGCAGAGCTAGGAGGGTGACACCACTTACAGTCACACATGGTGACACACACCTCTGCTAGTTAGTAAAATCACCCTGTTACTACCTAGTTTAGGAAACTCCTCACTTCCAACTCCCTGGTTATTAAACAGAGGTGATGATATTGATGTGTATACATGAAAATATGCTTACCCTTCCTGATTCTATCCATAACCAAATAAATGTGGGTAGGGTGCACACAGGCAGTTTTAGTCAAGCAATTAAATCACGCAATTATGTGATTTCATATATGCACACTTATTCCCGCTTGTTAAGCAACTGAACACAATTTTTATAATGCAATATTTTCAGAAAATTTACAAAATGGTCGTAAATCGTGTTTCCTGATGTAGAAAATACAGTGAAGTTTACAGTGTGAAGCTGTTATTTATGGTTTCAGTTTCATTCAACAATATGTCCTATATTTTTAACAAAGACAGGCTGTGGCCTTTTAATGAACAAAGGGAAAGGGTAGGAGAAATTTCGGTGGCTGTTATGGCTGTCTTTGTATTCTGCAGGACCCTATATAAAAAAAAAGAAAAAAAACCACCTCCCAACATGAAATTGCTTCATTACACCACAACTTACAATCAATTCCATTCTCGCTTTGAAATCAATGAGCTAAATAAATTGCTGTGATTGCTCGAAATACATTTGGAGTATGTGCTAATCTAAAAACAACTAAAATCACCCATGAGGTTGCTTCTACTGCCTGTCATGTGTTCCAACAGCAATGCCAACACTAATGCTGGTTCAAATCCTGGTCAGTACACTATATGCAAGGAATTTGCATGTTCTTCCTCTGCTTGCGTGGGTGTGCCCTGGTTTTCTTCGCACACTCCAAAGACATGCTGGAAGTTTAATTGGCTCCTGTCCAAATTAGCCCCATGTGCATGTGAGATATGGACCTTAGATTGTAAGCTCCTTGAAGGCAGGGACTGATGTGAATGTGCAACTATGTAAATTGGCCCCATGTGCATGTGAGATAGGGACCTTAAATTGTAAGCTCATTGAGGGCAGGGACTGATGTGAATGTGCACTAAGTAAATTGCTGGGGAGATAGGGACCTTAGATTGTAAGCTCCTTGAGGGCAGGGACTGATGTGAATGTGCACTATATAAATTGCTGGTGCTATATAAATACCTATAATCATTATAATGCATCACTAGCGGTTTCAGTTGCAGTTTTGAATAACTAAACATCACCCATATACTCCTAGCTGATGCATAGGGCCCCTAAAGTGCCCCCATTCTGCTATACTTTACAGGTACCCTAAAACCACCAGTCTGCTGAGCGATCACGTGACTTCATTGGCCCTTCCTCTTCTTCTCGGCATCATTGGTCCTTACTCAAAATGATGTGCAAGTGCTGTTAAATGCAGCAGTAATGTGTTGATGTACTACCCAGTGTTTTTCCATGATGGCATGGGCTTAGAAGTAATGGGTTGGGTGACACTGTATATTATTCAGCCCAGAAGAAGCCTTGCTTTGGGCCTTGGAGATGGCCATACATGTACAGTTTATTTGCGTTCAGCCCACAGGCTACATGAGAGAAAACTACTCATTTCCCCTATTCATGCTAAACAGTGTGGATGGAGGAATCTCCCTTCCTGGCTATTGTATTCTGATAGCTGTTACTTGTAGCTAATAAAATGAACAGTAAATGCATCTGATTGGCTACAGTCATTGTTCAGACGACAATTTTCTGCCCGCCTTTTTCAAATTTTCAATCAAAGTTTGTCAAGTTGGGTGGTGCCAGAAGGGCAACTCATGGTTAGAATGTTGGACGATTCAAAGAATTCAGGCAAAATTCTAACACTACATGGCTAGATTAAGTTTGCAGGGGGGAGAAGGAGAAGGTAAGTATTGCAACCAAAACTGTTTTTAAAGAAGAACTCTGTGTAAAAGAAATCTTAACCCTTGGAGTGGGGCTACCCACGCACAGCAAGGGCTTGTTTTGTCAAGGGAGCTAAAATAACAGAGATATACTCATCTGAAGCATGAACCTGGCTGGCTTCTAGATCTCTCCCCTCAGCCTGTTTCCTCCTAAGCTCCAGTTAGGGAATGTCTCTTGGCATTCTTATGTCCAATACATTGTACAGGACGTGATGGCTCACAGGACCTTAGACTGTCAGAGCAGAAGGGGGAGCAAGGCTGAAGGGGCCGGTCTAGGAACCAACCAGGATCATGGTTCGGGTGAGTATAACTTTGTTATTTTAGCTCTCTAGACAAAAACGAGCCCTTAACCCTTGCAGTGTGGGTTAAGATTTCTTTTGCCCGGAATTCATCCTTTACCTTTAAAACATACTGGACAATGGATTTTATATTTTAATAAAAAGGAGAAGTTGAGTTTTAATGTAAGCAAATTCATACACACCTTGTTCAGTATCCAGTTATCAGTAACTTGTTTCCTATCCATATTTGCACGCCTCCACTCACACTTCCACCTCCCATCTAGCTCTGCACAGCGTACAGCAAGGAGAAGAGATCTGCAGCTGCAACAAATGCATTCGCCGTTCAAACTCTCCTAAGGCCTCAGATTTATAATTTATATAAGAAAACTGGTTCTACAGTGTGGTAACACAAAGAAACCTTAGACCTGAAACCCCGTCTTCCTTCACTTCTTATGGATAATAGCAAACAGTCTTCTTTAGCTCAACGTGTCCAGTTGTTTATAAAACAAGGCACCCCAGCATCCTTTTAGATGTGCAAGGAACTTACTCCTCCTTTAGTTTACAACCCCACAATTAACCCTAGTATCACAGCCTATTTTAATACCAATTAGTTACGTACAGCAATGTCAAACAATATATGCTTATGCTGGTTCATTTATTTTGTCACAGCACACATAAAAGACATACGTCGATCAGCCATAACATGACTGTTGACAGGTGACGTGAATAACATTAATTATCTCATTACAATGGCACCTGGGAGTGGGTGGGATATACTAGGCAGCGGATCCGAACTATAGAGAACACCACTCCTGTGGGGATATAATAGGCCTGTCTACCGTGTCCGTGACCCGTACTGCATATCAAAAAACTGGGGGGATTGGATGAAAGGGTTAGCCAAACCAAAAGGTCACTCTACGGAACGGGCCACACAAAAGGTAAATATCAAAATGTTTATTATACAAAATATATATTCTACAAAGGATTTTACAAGGAAATCACCTTTTGTCACCAGTAAGGTTTAAAATACATATATCATCTGCAGACTTGAAGAACATACATAAAAATGGTAGCCATGGATGAGCCACATGAATTCAAGCATTATTCGTATGCAGAAACACAATAGGATTCTGCATATCCGCACCATGAAGAAAAAAATATATTGAATTCAACTCAGATATTGTGGGTATAATGCAGCAATAATAAGGCATGAATTGATTATATTGAAACAGGACTTGTTAAAAAATGCTGATGGTACATATAATAAATGATGTAGTTCACACAAAGTCGCAACTGCAGACTTCACATGAAAAGTTTAATCATACCTTGATGTTTGAAATTAATCCAGGCAGTTTCTTTTGTATGTGATTTTAGTCTCAGTAAAGGTGCCCATACACTGCACCGCGGATTTCCCGCGATTCTCGTACGAGAATCGTGCAGTGTATGGAAGGCATGCAACCGTTTCTACTGTACGGTCGCACGTCTTCCGTCGAACCAGCATGCTAGAAAACCCGCCGAGAATCGTACGATTCTCGGCGAGTTAGTGGCCTGCTGGTTCGACAACTGCTGAACGGGCCGGTGTGCGCACGCGCACACTGCCCGTTTGCAGTCATCGTAAGCCCGCCCCTCATTACAGTCATCGTAAGCCCGCCCCTCAGGGCGGCGGGCTTGCGATGATCGAGAGTACGATCTGCCTGTCCAAGATGGACAGATCGTACGTTTTTTTAAGTACTTTACAAGCCTCGCAAGATGTCCTTGATGTGTTAAACACAGATAGTATAGGGTAATCCCTGTGCTTTAGATGTGTCTTTCTGACAGATGTATCGTTCACAAGTGGTACATCAAACTCTTTACATGTGGTAGGAGAGATGTAACAGAGATCTCTGTATATTTCTAAGGGATCTTTACTCACATGAGTTGTTTTATCCAGAATGTCGTTAGATCTTTGCGAATGTGATCACATTTTGTCCGCTTTTCAAAAGAGGTTTTATTCCTTGCTGTGGTCACTCCTGGTTGAGTTTAGGTTTGAGCGGCATATCTGAATATTGACCCAGCTCCTTTGGGGTAAGGAAGAAACCTTACCCCAAAGTAGCAGTGAGATCCCCGCTCCCCCTCAAAAGACTGACCATATAAGGATGATTACTAAATATGGCTCGAGATGGGAAAGACTTAGAGGAATTCTAACAAAACATTGGCATATTTTCAGTTTGTGTCCCACACTATCTGAAATCGTTGGCCCTAGACCCCTCCTTACAGCTCGTCGAGCCCAAAATTTGAGGGATGCCCTAGTTCACTCCGAATACAAACCCAATTCTTCAAAATCCACTTTCTTAAATAGTAATAAACCGGCGGGTATGTTCCCATGTGGCAAATGTTCTATGTGCCCATTTGTAGACAAGACCAAAATCTTTGAAAACACTGAACGTAATAAAATCTATAATATCACCACATTTGTAAATTGTGGCCCCAGTAAGATCATCTATCAACTGGAATGTCCCTGCCACAAGTTCTATGTAGGCAAAACTAAACGTCAAATGCGGATCCGCATCTATGAACATATTAGGGATATAAAGAAAAAAGACTGTGAAAGCCCCTTGGCAATACATTTCACAGAAGCCCACAATGGATCACCTGAAGGTCTCAAGGTCAAAGCAATATATGCCCTGAACCTCTCACCCCGTAGAGCGGACTACGATAGGATCCTACCACAAAAGGAGAAAATGTGAATCTTCAGGTTAGATACGATGATACCACGGGGCCTTAACAACGAATTCAATCTGGGAGTATTCCTTTGAAAACTAGCTTTGCCCTTAATATCCTCTACAAAACGATTCCTCTACTCATAAGACTCGCTAAGAAAATAGCAATGTAATTCACAAAGAAAAAAAGTTTTCCTCTTTTTATTTTAAATGTAAGTCTGTTTTGACCTCACGGATGCTAAACCAATCCCGACCCATCAACAAACTGAGGAGACGATTGATTCCAGGTGTGAGATGACCATTTATAAGTTACCCACTGGACCTCCCCTTACGTCCTGACGAAGCCCCAATGTAGGAGGGGCGAAATGTGTAGATGCAGTTTTTTGTTGGTAGCATGCCAGACTGGATGGCCATAATACACCCCATGCGTGGGTGAAAATATTGCAATGAACGACGGACCGTCAATATTCGGATATACCGCTAAAACTTAAACTCAACCAGGAGTGACCGCAGCAAGGAATAAAACCTCTTTTGAAAAGCGGACGAAATGTGATCACATTCACAAAGATCTAACGACATTCTGGATAAAACAACTCATGTGAGTAAAGATCCCTTAGAAATATACAGAGATCTCTGTTACATCTCTCCTACCACATGTAAAGAGTTTGATGTACCACTTGTGAACGATACATCTGTCAGAAAGACACATCTAAAGCACAGGGATTACCCTATACTATCTGTGTTTAACACAGCCGAAGTGCCCACACAAGTGATACAAATTATCCATCAAGGACATGTCGATTGGTACAATTACAACGTCTTACTGAGACTAAAATCACATACAAAAGAAACTGCCTGGATTAATTTCAAACATCAAGGTATGATTAAACGTCTCAAGTGAAGTCTGCAGTTGCGACATTGTATGAACTACATCATTTGATATATATCAACAAGTCCTGTTTCAATATAATCAATTCATGCCTTATTATTTCTGCATTATACCCACAATATCTGATTTGAATCCAATATATTTTTTTCTTCATGGTGCAGATATACGGAGTCCTATTGTGTTTCTGCATATGAATAATGATTGAATTCATGTGAATCATCCATGGCTACCATTTTTTGTATGTCCTTCAAGTCTGCAGATGATATATGTATTTTAAACCTTACTGGTGACAGACGGTGATTTCCTTGTAAAATCCTTTGTAGAATATATATTTTTGTATAATAAACATTTTGATATTTACCTTTGTGTGGCTCGTTCCGTAGAGTGACCTCTTGGTTTGGCTAACCCTTTCAGCCAATCCCCCCAGTTTTTTGATATGCTAGGCAGCAAGTGAACATTTTGTCCCTGAAGTTAAAGTCAAGGTGTATTGATGCATGTGGGGATTGATCCAATAGAAGAACTACTGTAGCTCAAATTGATGAAAAAGTTAATGCTGATTCCGACAGAAAGGTGTCTGAACACACAGTGCATTGCAGT
The DNA here is from genome assembly GCF_000935625.1 of Nanorana parkeri. Classification (NCBI taxonomy): domain Eukaryota; kingdom Metazoa; phylum Chordata; class Amphibia; order Anura; family Dicroglossidae; genus Nanorana; species Nanorana parkeri. The sequence goes on from NW_017306569.1 coordinate 663,225, forward strand.
TTGTTGTGTATGGGGCTGTGTAGCCGCAGACCAATCAGGGTGCCCATACTGACCTGTATCCACTGTCAAAAGCGCTTACAATGGGCACATGAGTATCCGAACTGGACCATGGAGCAATGGAAGAAGGTGACTTGGTCTAATGAAATATGTTTTCTTTTCCATCATATGGATGGCCAGGTGTGTGTGCTTGTGATACGTGGGGGTGTGTTGCGCTAGGTCTAAGTGTATCAAAATACTATTTTTCAAGGACACAAACTTCCAAACACCTACACCACTACCTTAGCCCCCAAATCTGCGCTAATCAGTGGTCTAGGTTAGTGATCATAAACATATATATATATTCCTCTTTTGATAGGGTATGGTGACCATTGAGTGAAACGGTATAAAAAACCTTCTGAATTAGTAACACATGAAATCAACATAAATGTGAAACCCCTGGGTAGTGGTTTACAATGATGGTGATACTAAATCATGCAGTGATAATAGTGCTCTAAAACCAAGCAGAATAAAAAATAAAAATTATAAACACAAAGATTGTGAACACTTCATAAATCAAGTGTTTCGTGGATCTGTTATTTCTATTCCAAATCAGATCAAGTGAATGGGGGTTGTTAGCTCTTAGTCTCACCGCACGTGAAAAAAATAGCAAAACAAAAGTGTTAACAATGAATGTAGGATCTAGATAGGACCTTAAAGGAGAACTATGAAGTGAGTGCTTGTCAGGGAATCGGGTTCCGTCCCCTGGGTCAGCCGCGCCGGCGTCTGGTTGCTAGGCGACCTGCCGGTCACGTTCCCTCCAGGGCTTGTACTCTCAGACGTCGCTCTCAGACACATACAGTGTCTAAGTGACAGGCAGAGTAGGCCGGCCTTCACACAGCATTTCCGTTACTAGGAGATGGTTGGGAGGGCCACTGCTGACGACTCCACCCACACACACCTGCCTCTCCTACAAGAGCTAACAAGGCTCACTTGCTCAGCGTTCTAGCGAGGTAGAAAGTCAAGCAACTTGCTAGGGCATTCACCTCCACCATCCTGAACCTTGCTGTCCTCCTCCAGAGGATTCACAGCCGTGAAGCTTCCACAACCAGTGGCTCGGGGTATCTGGACTGTTTACACCAAATCGCAAGTACCACCTGTATTCTCAGTCTGATACAAGATTGCATATCCTCCATTGGCTTGAAGCGACAGTACTCTATTGAATGCCTGCAGCTCACTTACCATATATATATATATTACTGCTATCCTGATTAACTGAACCGTGCATCATTATCCTACCACTTAACAGTACCATCATTGTATTGCCTTGCATTAGTGGAGTTAACTAGTGTAACTACAAGTCCCAACACGGCCCCAATGAATGACAATTGAGGACCTATATTGTGTTCACAATCCTGTGGTGGTGTATGATGTGCTAGGGGTTCCGACCTCACTCATTCAATACAGAGTGCGACAGTGAACCCTCTAACTGAGCCATCCACAGAGTCACTCCGCAGCTGAGATCCACACACACAAGCTTGCTGGACATTACAGTGGTTTTCACTCACCTCATAGTTCTAGCCGACACCCGTGACAGGAGAGGGGCTGGATTCCCCCCTCCACGCTCCGATCCGCCAGCGCTGACTGGTGGAACGGATGGGGGAGGGGGCGGGGACAGCTGGCTCTGCCTCTAGATAGGCAGAGCCAGCTGTCAGTCACGCAGCTGGGCGGATCCCGGCACAATTGTCAGGATCCGCTTCAGCTGCGGCGTCTCAGTATACCACAAACAGCAGCTCGCGGTATACTGAGCCTAGGGTGATGGGAAGACGCTAGTTTGTGTCCTTCCGTTACCCTATGGAGAACTATGGGGAAAAGCCTTAACCCCATAGTTCTCCTTTAAGCGTACATCTTTGGATGTAGTCATTCTACATCCAAAGAACGAAAGAGCAGTTAATGTTCCGTATGTTCTTACTTAGGACACTTTCCTCGGTTGCATGGAGAAAAGGAGTTTTATATTATATTCTCCAAATTATCCCGGGGTGTCTCCAGCAAAAACACAATATTCTCAAAAAGGTACACCCCTTCATGGAAACGGTATTCCCTGATGGCAGTAGCAGGATATTGTGCTCTGCCACACTGCAAAATAGTTCAGGAATGGTTTGAGGTACACAAGAATAAGTTTGAAGTGTTGACTTGGCCTTTAAATTCTCCAGATCTCAATCCAATTGAACATCTGTGGGATGTGCATAATATTAAGGCTGATCAGTGTACAAACAACATGTTAATCTTGAATATCCATTAACCCTCCTATTAAACATGTTTACCTCTGTACCAGTGACTCGTAACACTCATAACATTAAAATACAAAGATTAATTATTACAAACGTCCATAGGAAATTTGTTGTCTTCAATTGGTGAGTGGTCAAAGTGGTTTAATTCAATGTGTTTTCCTATGTGCTTCTTCAGGATTGGAGGTACTCTGTGGCATCATATGAAAATAAATAAATAAACATATCTACATTTAATAATACACATACATATAATTCTTATTATGTCAAAATCAATTACAAAGATATACTTGCAACATAAGGTGTGAACTGATTGCCACACACTCAGCAGTAGGGTAATAAAGTCACCTGCAGGTGTTTCCAGGCAGCCAGGAGCTGTCAGGTACCAGAACACCACTGGGTAGTGCTGGAACCTGCAACTCCAGTGCTCATCTGTGGGTGTCTCCCAGCTGTCTGCGATTATTCACCACCTGGTGCTACCTGGGAGGGTATTTAATCCCTCCCTGCAGCCAGGACTTTGGCTCAGTATTGTCGCCATTTCTTGATGCCCCCTTGTACCCTGACCATTGCTCCGTGGCTCCCCCTTGTGTTGCCGTGCTCCCCAGGTTTCACTTGCCCTTTTTTATGTGGGTTTGTTGTTTTGCATTTCCTGGGTTATTGTTTGATACTTGTGGGTGTTGGTGGGGTTGTCTTGTGTTTTTATGGTTTTGGTGTGTTCAATAAACTGTGTGCTTATAAACTTTGTCTAGTGTGGTCATACTAATTTGGTCCTCCTGCGTGGGTACCTGCATGCGGTGTGGGGACACCCGCGCACGGTACCCTGACACATTAACAATTCCAATACATACATTCCAATATGCTATCTATACAAAATATACATCAAATAATCTAAATAGATGAATAAAATAAATACATACATACATAAATTAATAAATAAATAAATGTGTTATGTGAAAAAATAAATCAAAAAAATATTTGCATACACCTTATCCATCATCATAGAAAAATGTTTTTACAGTTATTCTATCCTTGTATGAAAAATGAATATAAATGAATCCAATATGTCAGGGATCTCAAGTCTCCCTGATGTTCAGGGAGTCTCCCTCTTTTGGACAGCAGCTCCCTGATGTCCGCGAGAGAGGCATATAATTAAATAAAGTTCCACTATGAAAAAGAAAATTATGTCTACAAAAATATCCACTTGAAGAGTCGGCACCACTTGTGCTCCCCTTCAGTAACGTCACTCGCTGAATAGTTATGATGCACTTTTAAGGTGAAGTCAAACAGCACTTGATCCAATGTCAGCAACATCTGACTTGTTTTAATGTCCTATGGAAGGGATCGCAAACCCTGATCAGTTTTTATAGGTAGCACCTCCACTTAGTGTTCTGATTTTTTTTCTTATAAATGAGTGCAGTTATTACATCATTAAATTTGCAACTAAACATCAGTCGTCTTGTATTTAGGGTTACCACTTGACCTGTATTTTACAGGCCTGACAAGTGAAAATATACATTATACTACTAAAAAATAACCCACCATAGACATGTTAAAGGATCAGTCGGCTTTAAACTGATATTTAAATTTTTGTTAGATTGAGCTTGAGTTCCTGGGTCTGCACTCTTGCTGTATGAGAGCCGCCCACTCTCCCTCAGTGGCGGAAGGGTGTGGAAATTTAAAAAAAAAAAACACTTGTCCAAGGGCTAAAGCGGTGGCCGAATCTACTAGCCCTTCATGACAATCTACTCGTCCCAATACAAAAAAATAGTTTTAATCAAAACTAGGGATGCACCAATGCCGTTTTTTCGGTATCAAGTACGAGTACGGATATTTTGCTTTTGGTACTCGCCGATACTGAATACCAATACCGGTGCTTCCACTGGCATGAAGCAGGCTTCCCAGGTAATCAGGAAGCCGGCAGCGGGTAATGACATGCCAACCGGCTTCCTGATTGCCCGGGAAGCCGGCTGCATGTTGTTTGGCCTGCTTAATTGTGGTTGGCCGGGAAACCGTCTTAAATAAAATATTAACCGTTCTGTAAGCAAAACTTAATTTTCTGGCAGTGCCCCTCCCGAGAATAGCCTCTGGATCCGCCCCTGCTCTCCCTGTTGGATTTTATTTTATTTAAAGCTGAACTCCAGAAATGTATTTATTAAAAAAAGATAATTTATGTATTCCCTAAAGAGACCGTTTACTTTGCTGTTTAAGCTAAATTGACAGGGTCTCCTAACGCCTTCAGCTTTATTTTTTTATTGCAGGTATTTATATAACATTGGGCTCATGTGGAGCAGAGGCCAGACTGGAAGAGGTAGGGGCAGTGTTTGGGTCTAACTGGGTGTCTTGCATGCACATGTGCTGAACAAGGAACATGGTGACAGGAGATGAGAGCAGAGTAATGAGCTCATCAGTCTGTTGCTGCTCTTTTACTATTCTATCACAGACTGGGGGCAGAGAAGTGACCAGACAGTATTGCTTAAGTTCAGTAGAGATGAGCCAGATCAGAAAGCTGGCTCTGCTGTTTGGCTGATCTGTGTAAGTCACAGGACTAAATGGACAGAAATAAAATCCTTTAGTGGGTAAAACAGCTAAATATACAGTATATTTCAACTATATTTTCGAATCCTTATCCTTTAAGTTACCCCCACTCCAACATCCATCCAAATACTTATACCCATCAATCCACATATGCACAATGCTGTCAGCTGCACAGTGTCCTTGGTTGCTATGACACCGTTGGTTGCAAAGCTTCACTGGTTGTAATGTACAGCCTACTGCTTTCTAGCAACCAAGAATGTTGTGCAGCTGACAGTTTCATAGCAACCAGTGACACTGTGGGCCAACATTGTGCCAGCAACCAATGACAATGTGGACAGGTAGTGTCCTAGCAACCGGTGAAGCTGTGGGCCAACAGCATCCTAGCAACCAGTGATGCTGTGGACCTACAGTGTCCTAGCAACCAATGAGGCTGTGTTCTGACAGCATCCTAGCATGGCAATGTTTACTCCAAAATTACACTGGTCCTAATTACCTTCAATTTTCTTAACTACAAAACAGTATTTGTTAATTAATTTGGCACAGCCAGAGAGACATCTTGGAAATACGTAAGAGCCCTTGGGCCATGTTAAAAAAACCCATGAAACAAAATTCTGACTTTTAAAGTCAGAATTCTGTGTTTAAAAGTTAGAATTCTGTGTTTAAAAGTCAGAATTATGAGTTTCAAACTCAGAATTTCAAACACAAAATTCTGACTTTCAAACACAGAATTCTGACTTTCAAATTCAGAATTTAGTTTCATTGTTTTTTTTTTTTTGTAGCATGGCCCTTGGGCTCTATTGTATGGAAAAGTGTTGCAAATGAAAACTAATACATTATAAAAATGTCACAAACACTTGGCCAAAGAGTTCTAGATACAGCCATAATGTCGGAATTGTTTTGGGAAGTCTTTACTGAATCGTCCTCAGTAACTGTTATTGAGGATATCACTGGATGCATCAGAAATATGCTTGTGCAAAATGCTTCGAGGGTGAGTCAGTGACAATTCACAGCTAGATGTCCACTTTTGACCTAAGCTGGACTATAATGAATGCCTACATGGAGGTTACCTCTAGATTAAAGTGGGGTTCAAGCAGAAAATGCATTAGGGGGAAATTATGAACATTCACAGAGAGTGACCTAACAAGTTGCAGATGAATCTTCAGCACCCAACTTCAGCTCAATGCATTAGAGGAAATTCTTTGATACCTGTATGTAGCCCACCTCCAGCTCAAAGTGGGATTCAAGAGGTAACTGCGTTAGAGAAAATCATTTTGTACATGGAGTTCACCTACGGTTCATAGTGAGGTTCAAGCACTAAATGTATTAGGAAAGAGCTCCAAACTCGCTCCCATGATGGACTACAATCTCGTTTAGTTAGCTAATTTGTATTGAGATTGCGGTCCATCACAGGAGTGAGCTTGGAGCGTTGATTACTTTAGAACACACAGGGACCATGGGGAACAAAAGTAGTCACCCTCCAGAAGGAAGGACCGTGTCAGCAACAATTCAGAGATGATTTTTGTGAATAGTTAAGGTACTTGAATGCAATTCTAAGATTTAACTCCTGAGTCTAGTGTCACTTTAAAGGAAATTATTTTATACATCTATGGAGTTCACCTCCAGCTCCAAGTGGGGTTCAAGCAGTAGATATATTAGATAGACATGTGCACCAGCAAAAAAATTGTTTAGTTTAGTTTTGTTTTGATTCGGATTTTGCATATTTCGGAACGAAACGAATCTCACGTCTAATATTAGAGGCAGGGCCGGATTTGCCACCGAGGCCCGGTCTCAGGGCGGCAGGAATCAGAGGGGCGGCAGAGGTATGGAATCCCCCGACGCCAGGAACATGCAATTCCGGCCACCGGGCGTTAAGTTGTTTTCTACATTTAGCCCTGTTTACAAATGATCTCGACGATGTAGCCAAGCTCACTTAAAATAAGACTGCAGCCTGTCCATCCTCCCCCCGCCACCCCCCGCACCTACCTCTCTTCTCGCTGGCTCCGTCCTCCCCCAGCCGCCGAGTATCTCTCCTTGCTGGCCTCCTCCGGATTTCTTCAGGATGGAGAGCAGGGAGAAGAGTGTCAGGGTTAAAACTAACCCTGCCGCTCTGTCTAAACAGTAAGAGGGGAGAGTTGTCTTCCCCTCTCAGCAGTCACAAGAGTTCCAGTACAATGCTGTATTGGTGGTGACGGGTTCAATAAAGAGAGCTTGTTAGCTCCTGTGTGATAGCAAATAAAAAATAAATAAATAAAAACTAAAAACAAATTAATAAGAAATAATAATTAAATAGGACATTACGTTTATACCTGTATGGAGTTCAGCTCCAATCCAGAGTGAGATTTAAGCAGTAGATACATTAGATGACATTATTTGTATACCTGTATGGAGTTCACCTCCAGTCCAAAGTGAGATTTAAGCAGTAGATACATTAGATGACATTATTTTTATACATATATGGAGTTCACCTCCAGTCCAAAGTGAGATTTAAGCAGTACATTAGCTAACATTTTTATACATGTATGGAGTTCACTTCTAGTCCAAAGTGAGATTTAAGCAGTAAATACATTAGAAGATATTATTTTTATACATGTATGGAGTTCACCTCTAGTCCAAAGTGAGATTTATGCAGTAAATACATTAGAAGACATTATTTTTATACATATATGGAGTTCACCTCCAGTCCAAAGAGAGATTGAAACAGTAGATACATTAGATGACACTATTTTTATGCATATATGGAGTTCACCTCCAGCTCAAAGTGGAGTTTAAGCAGCTAATGCATTTGGGGGCATCTTTTGTACCTATATGGAGTTCACCTCCAGTCCAAAGTGAGTTTCAAGCAGTAGATACATTAGAGGAATCCGAAGAGTGACCCCCCCAGCTCCGGCTGAATGCTGAGCACCCCGCGGCTGTCAGGGAGGAGCCTACACGTCTGTAGGGCGGCGGAGGGTGCTCCCTATAGTCGAACACCGGAAAGGTGTGTGCTTCCTCGCACAGGCTACAAGGGACACAGGATCAGGAACGGGGAAGTAAGTGGAGTGACGAGCGGGGACAATGTTGGATCCGTCTTCCAGCGAGGAAGAGTGGGATGACTTGTTAGAAGAAGACCGGAGGGATGTGCTGGTTGTGTCTTCCAGTGGAGGAGCCGGTCACCGCACTCTGCACGCACCTTCCCGGGATTCCAGGGACATTACCCAGACCAGACCAGACAGCCCCAGCCCGTCCATCAACAGCGAGGGCAGAGAGGAGCAGGAGAGGGCTCAGAGGGAGGAACGGGAAAGAAAGAGCCGGCTGCAGCTCTATGTCTTCATTATGAGGTGTATCGCCTACCCGTTCAATGCCAAGCAGCCCACCGACATGACCAGGAGGCAGCAGAAGGTAATGTGTGTGCATCAGGTGTCAGCTTCCCACATACAGCTTCTCTTGCTATGCATGGTGCATTGTACAGGGCATACATAGATCGCTGGGGGAGATCTCATATCACACCTCCCTGGCATGTATATACAGCCTTTACCTGTATCAATAAGTTCAGTTCATTGGCTGGAAATGTTATTAGTCGATGCTTGACTCCATACATTGCAATATGATGGGGGAGAATGAATATCACAGCTGATCTCCAGCTAATGTGCTGCCAATACTTCATCTATACATATGTGCAATGGAAGATTGCTTTCACAATGGTCATTTTTCTGTATAAATGACCAGTATTATTTCATAACACTGGAAGGTGTTTACAGCAAACAGTTATATTTAGCAGTTTGTGTTTTACAATAATAAAAAATGTGTTTGATGATGATGATGATAATGATGATAATAATAATAATAATAAACAATATTTAATCCTCATTCCCAGAATGATATAATACAAACTACAGGAAATGCGGATTGTGGATTTAACTGGCAGACCCTCCCCAGGGATCTCCTCGTGTGTCCTGTGATTATCTGCTCCTGGAGATGAGCTCCATATGTTTCCTTGGTGTGGTGCCCGGTGCATGAAATATGTGATGCCAAGGCACCTTTCATGTGTGCCCCTTTTATCTGGAGTGCCTCAGGTGGGGAGGGTGTGCATAGGAAGATAAGTGTCCATGTGCACCCTACAGGATTTTACATCACAGAAGGGCTCTTTCATTCTACCTCTCTGTGCATGACTTCTTGCTTTATTTTTTTTCCAGAGATCTATCCCTCAAAATAATTTTTCCTTAATGCCTGCGTTGAGCAGTATACATTTTTTGCTCACATAAGTGGTTGTTGGTGGGAAAGGTTTAAAAAGCAATGACTGAATAGCAGAGGCTAAGCAAAACCATATAAAAACATTCAAGGTTTTCAGAAGATGGCAAAATCACACTTGTCAGAGGCTGTGAAGTTAATACAGTGCTGGGCTGAAAAATTCTCACAATTGCATTTTGACAGCTACAATGACTCAAATGTATGTGCAAATTTCAACATGACTGAGCGTTCCAGTCATGTATCCAATGATGTCTACTTCTATTGATTATACCAAACTGACATCCAATATACCATGTACTGTGATTATACCATGTATGAGATGTCCTACACAGGGGTGGGCAGCTCCAGCCCTACAAATCCCAACATGCCTGTGACTGTCAGTCTTGCAATGCCTCATGGGACTTGTAGTTCCACAGCAGCAGGAGGGCACGAGTTGCCCACCCCTGGTATTACAGATTAAGGCTATCTGCACACAGCTGTAAGAAATGTACTGATCATTTACGCATATTTTTTTGGACAAAAAGTTCTGGGGCGCATGATCACGAAAATTCTTGTGTTTTAGATGCGTAAACACTAGTGATGAGGCTTGGTGCAGGCCACGTCTGCTCAAAACTATGCCTGCCACCCACCCTCCTCCCAGCCCACTCCAGTACAGAGAGGAGAATTCCCTGCCCTGCTGCTGAAGGGGCAGAAAATGCTCCCGCTGCAACTGTGGGCACTGATTGGGCCGGAGGGGGAAGTGGCGGTCACAGTTTTGAGTGGGCTTGGGTGAACTGGGTTTGCACCAAGTCCAAAATTTACAACAGAAATTGATGTACTCAGATTTTGTGTTGCGGATCTCAACGTAGCGCATGTTTACGCACCTGTGCGTATGTCCCCATTGAAAACAATATACCTGCATTCTGATCCGTAAACAAAAAATGATGCAAGTTCAATTTTTACAGCCGTGTGCCTTATGAAACGTAGTACATGTATGACATTGGTATCGCAAGCTGTGATGATAGTTCAAGAACAAACCCAGCAACACTACGACAATAACAAACGGCCTCAATGCATGTAATTGTTCAGATGATTCTCAGTTTGTTTCAAGCGAAAATCCTGTTTTGCACAAAAGGTTCATATAGGAAAGGAATGAAAAAAATCCAGCTCATACTACAGGACATCAGGCCTAAAGTTGGGTCTCCATTGGCTGTTCAATTGGGTTGCAACATGTCCTTCAGCACCCAGTATGCAAACTGAATTGGATTTGTGTCCTTCAGCAGCCAGTATGTAAACTGAATTGGATTCATGCCACTAAGTTTTGAAAACTAGGCACCTAAAGCCCATCAAATATCTGTATGTGATAGAAGTTTACTGAACTTCATTTGCACCTAACTCTCCTTGCAGTGGGGCTCTTCCTGTACTGCAAGGGTCAACTGCTTGTTTAAGTCTAGGGGCAGGGGTCTATTGGGTTTTACTTGTAAATAATAATAGGTATGCAGCGCTATGGGTCTAATCTAAAGGCTATTGATAAGACAATAACCGTAAATTTTGCATGAATATATCATAAACAAAACCTCTTTTGATTCAACATGTGCAAATAAATATATAAATCGTGAATTCATGTGCTAAAGGTATAAGCCATTACCTCAATATAGACTGTAGATCAATACTGGTCATAATTGTGCTATGACCAGTATTGATCTACAGTCTATATTGAGGTAATGGCTTATACCTTTAGCACATGAATTCACGATTTATATATTTGCATATGTTGAATCAAAAGAGGTTTTGTTTATGATATATTCAATAAATAAGTTCATAAAAGTCCAGGAACTTATAGTATATCCAATGTGGTTGATCAATAATAGATAGTGAAAGTAAGTATTAATATATCCAACGTGTGTAGAAAAAGAGTCCCAAAAGTGCTTGATGATCCTTCCCAAACCATGTTTGTGTCCACGCCAACACCCCCTCAGGAGTGCACACTCACCGCAATGTTATTGTATATTAACCATAGGAAGCTCAATGATAGACCACAAAGTCCCAGGAGCTGTTTTATAAGCTCTCACAGCGATGTTCCATAAATCAATAGATTGCCAAAATTATAAGAAGAAAAAACTTCTCATTGTGTAGCATATAGAGACCATTTATTAAGAAAAGTACATAAAAACTCACATTTAAAATTAAATTACTTACCTGATCTCTGGTCCCCTAGGAAGGCTTGTGGTCATGACGCCAAAGGGCCTCTGACCACTAGACGGCAAAAAAATGTGTAGTTTTTTTTTTTCTTTTGGGTTTCGGGTGTTTTGGAATTTCCTTTTAGTTTCTGATTAGCCCAAAAAGTAACGCGTCTGATTTATTTTGGTTTTGAACGGAATTTGGATGATCCTAAATTTCGTTAAAAGAACATTAGGATTAGTTTGCGTTCCGCCTCATTGGAATTCGGACGTTCGAATGAATGTCCGAATTCACAAAATTTCCATATTTGCATTTGGAATGAAACAATATTTACATGTCTACTGATGACTGTGTGGGTGGGGAAAGACGCTGGGGGTGCCATTCTTAAAACCTGGAGGGAGTCTGCTGGAGCTAGGGTTAGGTAAGTAACAATTCTTTTTCCAGGCACCCTAGACCTAAACAAGCATTTAACCATTGCAGCCCCATAGCAAGAGTTTATTTTTTCTCCAGAGAGAGGCTTTGAAGTGTTTTTGTGCTGCTGGCAAAGTTGCTTTGGTCAGAAATAAGATGTACGGCACCTCATGTAACTACAGCAGCCTCCACCCCCATTGTTCTATCCCAAACTCAGGCCATTTTGATGGGCAAGGCTGGGGCATGTTATTTTGACCTTTGCCACTTCCTCCCACCAACCACACATTGCTAATAGTCTCTCTCTATAATTTGGCTAGTAGGATTGCGTGATAAGCTGGAAGAGACAGGCAAGCTTCAAGATGAATTCCAGCCTAATCTTCAGGCTTGTACAGTTGTACAGGCTCCTCTGCTGTACTGAAAGTTCTGAGTGTGACTTCACTGCATGCTTTAAGCTTCATTACCCACCACCCGTCTTCCTGATTGGCTTGGAAGCCGGCTCCATGTTCCCTCGCGGCACTGCTGGTCAGAGGAAATCTCCCTCCGACCGGAAGTTCTGGTATCGGGGAAGGTATCGGGGCATTTGGGCGAGTACAAATACTCGGCATCGATACCGATATTAGTATCAGTGCATCCCTACTTCTCACAGTGTGCGTTAGAAGCTGCAGCAAGTCAGATAGTGCCCACTTTATTTCTTGGCTATAGAACATCCAACATTATTTGGCACTTTCCTCCACAGCCTTGCGGTCCCTGGCCCACTCCTTTGATTCACTGGAGTTCAGATTTTTTTTCTATCATAGAGGCTCAGCATCACATGTGGACATTACCTAGGACAGTCTGCCTGCAAATACAGCTTGCCTAGGAACTCCCACATCTCCAGAATGACATCCACTCATCAAGGCATTTTAATATTTGTATAACTCCACTCCACTGGAGCCAGCCCACTACTTACCGTATATACTCGAGTATAAGCCGAGATTTTCAGCCCATTTTTTTGGGTGACACGAGGGCTCTTAAAAGGATAGCGAGTCAGAGTACTGTAATGTTTTCTATAAGCTGTGTACAACACCCTGCCAGTCCCTCCCACCAGCCATGATCTGCCTGATTTGTATAGGGAATAGCAGTGACCCAGTGAGGCACTCCTAAATAAGGTATGTAATGAAAACGGGAAGGTTTAATTTAGAAATTTCATTAGCATGTTGATGAGGGTTGAGGAAAAGATAAACAAGGGGAGGCACAATATAAGTGTAATGCTCCCTAGTATTTCTGGGGTTAATTGGATCGCAGCTGCGGACCGAATCCTTATTTGGTTCCAGGTGTGGCTATCGGGCTCGAATCCCAGGCGTCTCTCTCCCTCATGAACGGAGAGTTTGGGATTCATGCATCATGCACCACAAAACAAAAGTTATAACGAAAATACCTAACAATGGTTATTAATTCATAAGCCAGTTAGGTCTCCTGCAGGTAAGTATATGAGTTGAGGAACACCCCCTAGATAGTATTGAGGTTGTAAGGTCAATTGAAGCAGTAAGTAACCTTGGGTTGGTAATAGCCTGTTATCAACAGTATTGGGCACAGTACAGTTCCAATAGCAATGCAAAATGATCGGCAATGTGAGTCAATCTGAGAGATAAGAATCCCCCCCACAGACACTAGTACTTGCTCTTAGTTGCAGGTTCCCCTGGGCTCTCGGTGTAGTTGGAGTGACCCGTGAAGTGGTAATCTTGGGTAGGAGGAGTAGTAGCGGCTTCAAAGAGAGGACAGGGCTCCTTGCTTGGTGGGGCATACAACCCAATAATCGAACGCCGTACCTTTTTGTTCAGGAGCGTCTTAAGTAGTCGGTGGACACGGAAGTGGCGCTTGAAGCGTGCTGACACTTCCGCGTTCCACCGTGGAACCATTCGGACCTCCCCTATCGGAAGGGACGCGTCCAGCATGACGTGGCCGATGCGTTCCAGGCTGGGAAGCAAGCGGTTCCCGGACACATTACAATAAGCAGGTTAAACGAAATGTCATGGCAGTGCTGAGTAACTTCTACAGGTATGTGTAGGCAACAGGTTTTGTTTGTGGTGTTTTTGTTTTATTTTTTTTCTTTACACAACGACAGATTTGTTTAAAACACATCCAATTTGACACATTTGGAGTGGCTGTTGTGATACATTTTCATGTGTTTTGCATGAAAACATTTATGCATATTTAAAGGAGAACTATGAGGTGAGTGCTTTTCACTCACCTCATAGTTTTAGCCGACCTGTGACAATGAGACTGTCACAGGTCGGCTCAGTAGATCGGGAGGTGAGCGAACACATACCGGCATTCGCTCACCTCTCGATCCTGTCACAGCTCTCTGTCGTGACAGGGGAGGGGCTGGATTACCCCCTCAGCGCCCTGATCCGCCAGCGCTGACTGGCGGATCGGACGGGGGAAGGGGCGGGTACAGCTGGCTCTGCCTCTAGATAGGCAGAGCCAGCTGCCACTCACGCAGCTGGGCGGATCCCGGCATAATTGTCGGGATCCGCTTCAGCTGCGGCGTCTCAGTATACCGCGAGCAGTAGCTGGAGGTATACTGTGGCATCTCTGAGCTTAGGGTGACGGGAGGACGCTAGTTTGTGTTCTCCCGTTACCCTAATGAGAACTATGGGGAAGAGCCTTAACCCCATACTTCTCCTTTAAAAGCAAGTGTAGATAAGGCCTGAAATCTCCCCAATAGCTTTCTTGGCTTCCCCATTTTGCAGTCATCACTCCTCAACATATATATGCACTCACCACTCACCACTTCACAACATGTAAAAAAAATTCAAATAAACCTGGGATTGTGAGACCTCGCTGAAATGGACATGAAAGGATGAAATTGTATTTGAGGCATTACATTTTCCCATAGATTTTGATTTATCAACATTTACCCTTAGGCCCCTTTTACATGGGCGGTCCAATCAGGTCCATCTGTCACTTTTTCAGGCGGATCTGATGGGAAGCTCCATGTTAAGGTGCCCATACACCTTACAATTATCTGCAGATTTTCTGTGGTCACATGGAAAAAGTGCAACAGATTGGCCCAGGTGGAGATTACTCCATCCACACAGTTAAGTGTAGATGGAGGAATCTTTTGCATCTGACCACAGAAAATCTGCAGATAAATTGTAAGGTGTATGGCCAGCTTTAAGGTGCCCATACACTGCACGATTCTCGTACAAGAATCGCGGGAAATCCCACGATCGTACCATAATAGTGCAGTGTATGGAAGGCGTGTGACCGTTTCTACTGTACGGTCGCACGACTTTTGTATTTCGAGCAAGACTTTACAACACAGAACTCCTGTCTATGCTTTCCCCACACTGGTCTCTGAGGAAGTGTGACACTGAGTGTCTGTCTGTGTTCTAAGTTAAATCATACCATGTGACAGTCTCTCAGAGCACATGAGAAGATCGGGAAAGAGAGGTTAAAACAGAAAAGATTAATGGCCTAGTCAAAGTCCTGTCTACAATCCCATAGAAATACTGTAGCATTGTCTAAAGCACCCTGGTAAAGCAACCTACGTAATGCAGTTCTTTGTATCAGAGAACAATGTACGTGGGAGAATACATAGATTGGTTTCTACAACCGCTAGTAAAAAGCACAAAAGCCTACCTGAGGGACAGTGGAGATATCATAAATAATGTATGAAGACGATATGATTTTAGCAACTACGGATGTAGTCTCCTTATATACAAATATACCCCACAACAGAGGAATAGAAGCTATAAAGTGGGGTCTAAAGAACTTCGCAGACTTGGAAAAGGATCAGATCGCCTTCCTCATACGATGTACGGACTTTGCATTAAAGAATAATTATTTCTGGTATCAAGGAGATTTCTTCACCCAAATAAAAGGGGTAGCAATGGGGGCTAAATTTGCCCCTAGTCTTGCGAACTTATTTATGGCAAAATGGGAGGAGAATGCCATATATGAGAAAAAGTGGCTAGGCCTAGTAATCTGGAAAAGATATATAGATGACGTGATCATGATCTGGAAAGGCTCAGAATCCTCACTAGAAGATTTCTTCAGATTACTTAACCAAAATACAGAAGGTATCAACTTCACCCACACTCACAGTAAAGAGGCCATTCATTTCCTGGATTTGACAATCCAAGGGAAAGATGATAAATTAACCACTAAAACATTTTTTAAATCGACGGACAGAAATGGCTATATACCCATGGGAAGTTGCCACCACCCATCCTGGCTAAAGGGGATACCAAAAGGACAATTGGCAAGAATAAAGAGGAATTGTACATCACGGGAAGAATTTGAAGAACAAGCCCAGAAGATAAAATTCAGATTCCAGGAGAAAGGCTATGAAGAACAGGAGTTGGACAAAATTAAAAAGAAAGTGTCTAACTTGGACAGAGAACAGATGCTCCAGACAAAAGTCAGGAGACAAAAAGAACCGCATACTCTGTTCATTACGAACTTTTCAACACAATATAAGGAAGTGGAACACATCCTCCACAAACACTGGCCGCTTCTTAAAAAAGATAAAATCCTAGGACCACTACTCCCAGCAAGGCCAAGAATAGTATACAAAAAAGCTCCAAATATAAAAGATAAATTAGTACAGAATGTACTTGATCCCCCAAGAAAACCCTCCTCATTCTTTCAAGGAAAAGGATTTCACCCATGTGGAGTTTTTATTCCCCTGTAATGTTGAGGGAACCAGTGTATATTTTCTTGTGCCAGTAATTAGATGGATATTTTACAGCATTTGTGGTAGTCTCTTCTCGGCCATCATCCTTCCTCTTTACAGCCAATTAAATGTCAAAACAAAGCCTGGGTATTCTGAGTGTCGCATGAATTATCCTGTGCTTCACTGACTCACCGTGACCAGAAGCGCGTTGCAATGGCACATCCTTGCTTTTAAGAAAAGGAAGCCAAATTTTAATTGTAAACCTATATTGCGTCATATAGCTGTATTCTTTTAGTGGAGAAGATGCAGCCGAGGGAAATCTTGGCAGCTTATGTTGTTGGGATGATATATATGGTTAATTCGCTCTTTGATAGGCATTGGGGACATGGAATAGAATAACTAATTTAAGGAAGAAAGCATAATAAACAGACCTCTGACCATATGTCAGTAAGCAGACAGCAGAATTTGTTAGCTTATGTCATACAGATGCAGTGATGCAAAAGATGCCTGTCAAGGATGGCCTTACTGGATGTCATTGTTGTACTAAACCTTGACATGCAGAACCTAGTCCTCGTGCAAAAATATGTGTGGCTAAAGCATCTTCCTGACAAACCGTTTTCAATTAGTAAGTAGCATTAAATATGATTATAGTTCTACCCATATGATTATATTAGTTTTAATACTTCGGAATGGATGTGCATTGTCCACACAATAGATACATATTCGCAGCCAGTACCATAGCTTCAAATAGAAAAATCCAGAGATAAAGTAGGCAGTTGCCATTTGTCCCATAATTTTCGGATTTGTTAGCTCCTTGATTTTTTTTTTTTTGCCATTGGAAATATCCTGAATTGGATAATTTCAGCCTTGCCAAAAATCAGTTTTCAGTTCTTACTTCTTCATATTTCTTTTTGCTATAAAAGAACATTTCAAAATGCAGAAGTATTTCATAATTGAGTTTGGACCTCCAACAAAGTTGAGTGTGTCTGGCCAAAACTTTTTTTTTGTTCTCCGTTTTGGATAGCATGGGGAAGTGTCTTTGCTGTTAGGTATTTATTACTGTCTGAGCTCTGTTAGAGAGATTTGCACTCATATCCTGTCCTGCTGACAATATTTTACCAGACAGGAAGTGAGGAGAACCCTCCAACAGCAACACAGATAAGTTTACACTTAACTTGCGTTTAACTGATTGCTAGAATGTGAATACAAACTCAGTGAGGGGAATTTATCAAAACTGGAGTAGACAAAATTTGGAGCAGTCGCCCATGGCAACCAATCAGCTTCTCTCTTCAGTTTGTTCAGTTAAGGTTTGCTAATGAAAGATTGGTTGCCATACAGAACTGCTCCAGAATTTGTCTGCTCCAGTTTCGATAAATTCCCCTCACTGTGTTTCCATTTTGGCATCCAAATTGGGATAACACCTACTTTTATATTTGTCCCATGTTCCTATTCACATAGTATAACTGCCAAATGCTGCCTACTTGCTCTTTCCTGAAAGTTCCTTTAAAAAAAAAAAAAAAATTATTTTTTTCCCTGGAATGTAAGGAGGGCAGGGAGGTAATGTTTAACCCAATTAACCCTGTCTGTACTGTGCTGGCCGATCTCATTATCATTTCTAAACTAGATTTGAAGATGGTCTGTCCTAACAAAGGGTTAAAGGTCTAGAAGCATTGTATATTAATAAAGTAAAAAGGAAGCTCCCACTGTCCCTAGTCTTTTTATGGGGACAGCCAGAGTTTTCTGTCACTGTGAAACTGTACAAAGAAGCTCCATAGGCCTGCTACACAGACGCATCTAAAAGGTAAGACATATATATATATAGAAAAACCTGGAATCAGCCACATTTCCTGCTGCAACCAAACATATAAAAGGTAATATATATATATATTTTTAAATTATTTTTCAGTATGCAGTATTTATAACAACATATAACAAACATGAAGTGGGATTTTCTCAAATTTGTATGGAAAATTAGAAATACACTTTAAGCTGAATAGCTAAACACAAAATTGAAACAGATATAGAAGAGCAGCTTTCCCAGCTAAGCAATTTGTTATGTTATCCTGGCATTTCTGAGATTTACACAGCCCTGACAAACAGCACAGATAGGTTGGTGACCTAACTTTTCTTGACTACTGTGCAGCAATATGGCTTGGTCAGCATCTGTGCCTGACAACAGAATGAAAAGGCCTTCTCTCTCGTTCTGTTAGCACAAGCCAGGAGTACCTTTTGTGGATTGTGTAAAATTCAAAAATGTTGCTGTATTTATACAACAGTTTTGGAGTTTTGTTTGATAATCCTACAAAAAGAGCTGTTGTACATTTGAAAACCTTTTGTGCAGAGTACTCTTTTGGTACTGTATGATTCTTAGATGAATGTTAGAGGCTGCTGCACATTACAAGAGGATGCATTGTTATGGAGATGTCCAATATTGGAGAATGGCATGTTGGAAATATGTTTTTGTCCAGCCTAAATGCTTGAAATATCACACTTCAAATGTCTCCAGGGCTTGGATATTACTGGTCACATTGGTAAGCATGCAGGACACCTCATGGCACCAATGCGAGTAACTTGCACCAATGTGATAGTGTAAATAAGCCCTAAAACCTAATTGAACATTAAACAGGACATTAAAGGTGTACCAAAATAAAAGTTTTTATAATGTCTTCCTACTCGTTTTATTTCTACAGTAGCCACAGCCGGAATAGAAAAGCCTGCCCCTGCCAGCAACTGCAAAGTGGCACCCTACCGAGCAAGGCATATATCTCCACAATGAGCAAAGCTAATTTTCCTGCTGATTGGAGAGCTCTAGCTCTGACTAGTTGGGAGGAGGGGGGGGGATGTTGGGCCTCAGCAAAGGGATCACTGGTTCCACCCAGAGGCCAAGGGCCCCACTATGCAGTATGCTGGCAGGGCACAGGCTTTATACTCAAGCTGTGAAACAAACTGTAAGACTTTGCACACCTTTTTGTTTTGACACATCTGTTATGTATTTAGCAAATTAAAACTGGAAGTTCAATTAGTATTTTAAGATGTGTATGTTTTTTTATGCAAGTAATAACATTACTTACTAGCTAAACATATTGGCTGATATGATTGGGAAAAATAGACTTCTTCCAGCTACATGAAATCCTGTTGCCAGTAACTTGTTTACGTTTTTATAGGATGCATTGTGTCCAGTTTGCGAGGTTGTAATTTGAGTTGTGCCCTGTGGGCTCTTTCTGTTGATTGTTAACATTACTGTATGGTATTTGCTAAGTTCCATTCAGTAGCAATCATCTGAATTAGACAGCAGGTGGATTAACAATACAACAGATGTATGGAATATGGGATAGGAACAAAACATTATTTCTTTGTAAAAACGACTCACTAACTTGTTACCGTTCTTTAATAACAGTTTGGTTATGTGTAATAACCCTGTAGTCTTTCTGAAATGCATGTTACCCCCTTCATCTTTGCTTAATACTGAGCTCTATTTCTGTTTATTCACTTTAAAATTGTGATAGTTGTGCTAAAGATTATGCGTAAAAAACATTTCAAACAGCACTGAAATCAAGGGGCGGGATGAAAAAAGTAAAAGCTTGCATAAAAATATTGTATTGGTTGTTTCAAGTGTTCAAGTAATGACTCTGGTTCAATGTTCTCACACAGTAGTTGGGCTAAATCCCTTCTTAATGTGACACTAAACTCAGGAATTAAATCTTAAAAATGCATTTAGGTACCATAACTATTAACAGCAAGGTATCTTATTTGTGCTTTGTGCACACAGAGGAGAGACACAGTGGAGCTGAATGCACGTAGGCTTTCCCATGGGACAGACACCGTGGGGCAGGAAGAGACAGGAGTCTGCGGTGGATCAGAGACTTGCACAAGCGCTGGAGGGATAAAGAAGCATCGTTTAAGGTCCGTAAAGCAGCATGTGGGGGGAAATATTTGTGACTTTAATGTCACTTTAAGGTACTTGCATGCATTTTTTAAGGTTTAATTCCTGAGTTTAGTGTCACTTTTTAATTGTAATATTGTTTCTGTTTATCATAATTTAGAAATATATAGAAGGCACCCGAGGCTAATTCCATTCTGTCACTTATGTAAAATGCTAATTCCTGTTCACTATGAATACCTAATCATGTGCAGATGCTTTTCACATGATTGTTGCAGTTGATTATTGAAGTGCATATTCCCACAAGGAGTGAAGGATAATAAAAATAAGTATTCCCTCAATAAGTAAAGATTCTCAACTCCTTTAGTAACGTTGGCTCACAAAATAATTAATGTCTGAATTGCATTATTGTGTAAATTATCCTGTTAGCATTACTGTTGCCTTCCACTGGAACCAATTTGTCAGACTTTTGTAATTTATTCTTGACTTGTGCTGTCTGTCTATGGCACTTGTATCTCTGTGACTCACTTAAGAGGAGAAGGAAAAAAATGAAAGTATACATGCATACAAATACTGCTGTTACCAAAAAGACTGTGACCTTGGTCAAAAAAAAGTCGGCACTGAATTCACCACAGAGGTGCTCTTTTTAAAGGTCATAGAACTCGTAAAAGGATTTAATTATAGAAATTATTTTTTTTTTTGCCTGATCAGTGTAAAATAATAAAGGAAAATTTGAGTTTTTAATGTTTCTTCCCTGCACATGAATAAATCGGCTTATAGAAAATCTTATCAGTACATTTTAATGTTTTAAGCACATTTCTATGTAGTCTGTAGCAAGGCATACAGAACCAACTATGGTTGGACATAGGCATCGTCTTATACATACTGTTGCTGATTTACTTAAGGAGTAGAGCATGTTCGTATTGCAAAGTAATTTTTTGTGTTTTTGCAAGGGAATTTTTGGTTAC
>NW_017306569.1:684493-687021 GCF_000935625.1 Nanorana parkeri
CTGAATACAGATAAAAAATGAAAGCTAATTTAAAACATAATATATAAATTATTTTTGAGATGTAAAAAAATCAAACCAAGATAAATCACTTCAGAATTTCCCCCCCCTTTTAATGTGACCTAATACTGATACCGGAAGTGCCATAAAGGAGGCCGGTTGGAGTGTAATGATTCGCCGCCCAGCTTTCTGATTAGCTGGGAAGCCGGGTGGCGTGTAATCACTGCCCGGCTTCCTGATTACCAAGAAAGCTGGCTTAAAGTGACATTAAACCCTCAGATTTTTTAACATAAAACAATACTGTAATGTGTGCCTTACTGTAATCCATGGTTGTTTCCCTTCTCTTTGCTGCTCTTCCTTTTTAAATCTGTATCTTTTCTCATGCTTGGAGAGAACTTCCCTTTTCAGCTCAGGGCCTCTTCCTGTAGTGCTGGCTCAGGTTACAGCCTATAGAAACGTATACACAGACACCGTTTGAGACAAGGCAGTCTGCTGAAAAGGGAAGTTCTCTCCAAGCATGAGAACAGATACAGATTTAAAAGGAAGAGCATTAAAGAGAAGGGAAACTACCATGGATTACAGTAAGGCGCACATTACAGTATTGTTTTATGTTAAAAAATCTGAGGGTTTAATGTCACTTTAATGCTTCCTTTTCACCTGGTGATGAGGGAGCATGGAGCCAGCTTCCTGGCTAATCAGGAAGCTCGTGGGGGCGGGGAAGGGGGTGGTTAATGACTTGCCGCCCGGCTTCCTGATTGGCCAGCTTTCTGACCAAGCAGAATGCCAGCCGGCGAGTCATTACACGCCACCTGGCAGAAAGCCAGCTCCATGCTACCTGGAAGTTTCCGGTATTGGGGATAAGTATCAGGAGAATTTGGGCGAGTACTCTCCCAGATATGCGGTATTGGCACCTATACTAGTATCAGCGCATCATTAGTCATCAACAAGTGGAGAAAATATGGCACAACAGTGAGATTACCAAGAACTGGATGTTCCTCCAAAATTGATTAAAAAAAACCCCAGAAAGCTAGCCTAGGAGGCTCTCTCTGGGCTATGGGGTGGGGTGGCAACACAAGTCTTTTCTTACTAAGAAAAACAACTAAGCCAAGCTACATTTTGCAAAAGCCTACATCAGGTCTGACAAAAGCATGTGCAAAAATGTGTTATAGTCTGATGAGACCAAGACTGAACTTTTTGGCCATAATGGCCCGAACGCTGGAAAAGGAACATGAGCTCCTTTCGAGCAGATTACAGCACGTTTGGCAGTATAGACTTCAATGAAAGCACATCAAAACGCGCGACACAAGTGTTTCACACAATTCTGTGTGCGTGTTGTGCGCATTTGAGTGCACGTTTCCTCATTTACAGCATTTTGTGCTGCTCAAGAAAACGTGCATCTTTGCCTATGCGCAAAATGTGCACAAACACGCAAACCATGTGAGGGAAAAACTTGCATAAAATTGCACATATATGTGTGGAAACGCTGATGCCTAGGTTATATTTTTCCCCTTTTAAAGATTTCAGTTTATTTTTAATTGAATTGTACAGTTTACATTTAAAGGTGGCAACATTTCTGAATTGATTTATCTTTTTCACAGGGGTGTGTAGACTTTTTATATCTGCTGTATAATCAATTTATTATGATGCTGACATGCAGTGGTTGAATACTGTGAGTTTTCTGTGTATTTATTCCAGGAAAAACAAATAATCAAATAACTCTGTCAAATGGTCACAGCCAAGAACAGAAAGAGTCCCTGAGCACAAGTGGAAGAACCGGCTGTCGCTGTGGATACACTTCCTTTTTCTTGTGTTTATGGTAGCAGAGGAATGTGTTGACTTGGCAGTTCAAGTAGTAAGGCTATGGATGGTGCTGGCCATTTATAAAATAGGCAGTTTTTTTTTTTTACAATAGTAATAGAAGTTAATAATGAGGGAGTTTTGACTGCCTCAGATTATGTACCTGTGGTTGACAGCCGCCTGTGATGATTTGACTGCGTAGTGCTTGTTACATAGTTGCATAGTATTTGAGGTTGAATAAAGACATAAGTCCATCAAGTCCAACCTATTGCGTGTATGCATTTATGTTTGAGCTGTTGTGTACGTGTGTATGAGTCCATGTGTGATTTTGCTTAGCAGTACCTGTACCCCTGTATGTTATGGTTTCCAAGGAAGTCGTCCAAGAGTTTCTTGAATGATTCCACACTCTTAGCAGAAATCACTGTCTGTGGCAGTGAGTTCCAGATCTTAACCACTCTAACTGAGAAGAACCCCTTGTGCCCAGTCTGCTGAAATTTTTTCTCCACCAATTTTTGGTTGTGGCCTCTAGTCTTTGTTATGGCGTTAACCGTAAAGAGTTTGTTAATAATGTTGCTTTCACCATTGAACATTTTATACAAGAAAATCCATGTCCCCTCTTAATCTCCTCACTTCCAAAGATTCCTTTTGATTCCTTTTATTGGTTTTATTATTAATAAACGTCTTATTTGCACTAATTTATAAATATATTTTTTTTTGGGGGGGGGGGGGGGGCG